>NW_010101529.1:32903-34328 GCF_000699245.1 Pterocles gutturalis
AGACTGAAATGCTGAAATTCAGTGCTTAACAACCACACCTGTAGCAGTCTATAACAGAATGTCTACTGCTGTGCTTACAACTGTCCAGTTATATATAAATAATACATTATTTACATTATAGATTTTTATATATTTATATGTATATACATATATATTTTACAACTATGCCATATCAGAAGCACATGAAAAGTGCTTTTAGCACAGAAATAAATAAGCTTTCAATCAGAGGAAGAGCAGGGGAACATGAAGCAAAGAAGATAGTACAGCCACACTGTGAAAGAACAGCTGCTGCAAGGCCCCCTCCCCAAGCAGGCAGCCGCAGTGCTGCAGCACAGGGACAGACACCCCCCATCTCCCAGGTACCTGGCATGCTTTCTTGGCTTGTCTTTCTTCACCTGCCTTTGGACTTGGCCTTGCCTCTGCTTCGCAGCCCCGCCTCCACGGCATTTACCTGAAGGAAATTTAATAGAAAACACAAAAGATTTCCCCAACTTTGTGAATCAAGAGCTCTAAGTGAAAGAGGAACAGGAGTGACACAGCAATCAGGCTTGGAAAAATAAGATGATGGTATATAGGCATTTTTCAGCAGCTGAAACCCTCACAGAAGGGCCATTACAGGGAGGGGAAGAAGCACGCCTCAGGGGAGCCACCTGAAGCACCACTAGCCAGCTTTCCCCTTCCTTGGCATCACCCACCCAAAACGGGATTCATCACAGGCCAACGCTTCAAAAGAACAGCTACAAGAAATGCACCAAGGGGAGTCCAGCCTTCTCGCTATTAAGCACCATGGAGCCTGAGTATTCAGAGGATACTCCTAAGCTCATCTCTTGTTTATGCCAACAGATTTTTTTTTTAAACAATAATAAAAGAAATAAAAAGTATCTGTTACACCAGCCAGCTATATAACTATGTGAGGTACAGATAAAAGAACTGGTTAAAAAAAAAAACACAAACCTTTTTTTTTGTAAAGTACTCTGAAATACAGATGAAGAGAGCTAGAAAACAGTAGTCATGAATACTCTAGACTCTTGATTTTCTAGTTTACAATTTGAAAAAAGTTATCCTATTCTTTAACAGATGCTATTAAATCATAATATGATATGTAAAGTATTAAGGCAGTTAACAACTCTATCCTGGAATAGCCTTGATAACTTAAATGCCAAATATTAACCTTCCTCTAGTAATCCTTGCTTTTTCTATTCTAGCACCCGCCCATTATTACCTTAAACACCTCAGGCTATTTTAACTTACATCACTGGACAGCAAAAAACTTATGCAAAAGGTCCAGGAATCAGATAAAATGAGATCACTACCAACTTCAGATTTTTCCTCAGATTATTTTTCATTGGCAACACACAGCCTGTCCAGCCTGTCCATGTTCCAGACTTTCCAAAAGTTTCCACCCCAGACCGCTGCCCCGCTGCA
>NW_010101530.1:0-210 GCF_000699245.1 Pterocles gutturalis
ATAGAGGACTGCAAACAGAAAGGGAATCAAGAGGTGAGGGAAGCCCAGGACAGACCCACGGGATCGCCCCAGAGCCCAAGGCTGGCTGAATGGCCATGCAGGCCCTCAGTGCTGTACCTGGCTTTTCTTCATCTTATCTTCTTCCTCCTCTTCCTCCCTGCCCGGGGCAGTCTCCTCCATGGCTCTCTGCAGCAGGGAGTTCTCCCCTTG
>NW_010101531.1:0-257 GCF_000699245.1 Pterocles gutturalis
TAATTTTTTTTTTAGAAATACATAATCTAAAATGAAAATGTCTTTTTCGGCACCCGTACCGATGCGGTCGAAGAGCTCCCCGCCGCTGCAGTACTCCAGGAAGAGGTACTGCGTGACGCCCTCGCGACGGTGCCCGTAGAACTTGACGACGTTCTCGTGGTTGAGCATCTTGTTGATGCAGATTTCCTTCTTGATGTTCTCGGGGCAGTCGGCCGCTCGCTTCATGTCCACGATTTTCACGGCCACGGCTTCCTCCG
>NW_010101531.1:429-1006 GCF_000699245.1 Pterocles gutturalis
TAAGAGTTAGCACAAAAAGGACAAGCAGGGGGCTAGCAGTAGGCTAGCAGGGGGCAAGCACAGGGGCAAGCAGCGGGCTAGCAAGAGGGCACAAAAGGGGCAAGCAGGGGGGCAAGCAGGGAGCACATAAGGAGCATATACTTGGCAAGCAGCGGGCAAAAAAGGGGCAAGCAGCAAGCACAGAAAGGGCAAGCGGTGGGCTAGTGGGCACAGAAGGGGCAAGCAGAGGACACAGAAAGGGGCACACACAAGGCAAGCAGTGGGCACACAAGGGGCACGCAATAACCAGCCAGTGGGCAAGCAGTGGGCACTCAGTGGGCTAGCAGTGAGCAAGCAGCAGGCACATACAGGGCAAGCAGGGAGCAAGCAGTGAGCACAGAAGGAGCAAGCACTGGGCTAGCAGTGGGCATGGAAGGGGCAAGCAGGGGGAACAGAAGGGGCAAGCAGCGGGCATACCCAGGGCATGCGATGTCCACAGAGCGGGCAAGGAGTGGGCTAGCAGTGGGCACGGAAGGGACAAGCAGTGGGCAAGCAGGGACACGCCCTGGGCAACCAGGGGGTGCCGAGCGGGTGTCCC
>NW_010101532.1:0-3413 GCF_000699245.1 Pterocles gutturalis
TCATTTGGTTTTTAATTTAAGGGGGAAAAAAATAAAATTAAATAATAAAATATGGGGGTTCGAGCCGACGATGATGCTCCATCGGAATTTACCCATTAAATCCATCCCGGCTCCAGCCCCCCCAGCCTGGGGAGGCCCATCGTTCAGGAGGGGGGTCACGGTATGACCGGGTCCCCCCCCAAGTGCGTGGGGAGTGCGGGGAGCGCAGCGCGTCACCCCGAAACTCATCACCCGCCTGCGCCTCCGATTATCCGCCTAAGAAGCATCCCGTGCTGCCAGCGCCCCAAATCCGCCCCTCGTCCCACATGAAAAAAAGGAGCGAGGGGGACAGCTGGGGACCAGGATTTGTCCCTCGTCCTGGTGTCGGGATTTTCGTCCGGAGGTTGTGCCAGTGATGCCGCGTTGCTGGCTCAGCACGGGTACCGGTGGCTGGGGGGCTGCCACCGCCGCTCAGCGAGGGTCGGGGGGCGATGGCGAAGTTTGGGATCGCAGCGCCGTGGTGAAAGCCTCCACCTGCAAGATTGGGATGATGGAGAGCACGGCACCGGGATGGCACTGGGATGGTGCCAGGATGGTGCTGGGATAGTGCTGGGATGGCACTAGGATGGCACCAGCACGGTACTGGGGTGGCGCCAGGATGGCGTCAGGATGGCAGCAGAATGGCATTGGGACGGTGCCAGGATGGCACCGGCAACGGCAGTGGCATGGCACTGGGATAGGACTGGGATGGGACCAGCATGGTGCCGGGACAGCACCAGGATGGCACCAGAATGGCACTGGGACAGCACCAGTACAGCACCAGGATGGCGCTGGGATGGCGATGGCAAGGCGGCAGGATGGTGCCAGCACAGCACCAGGATGGTACTGGGATGGTGCCAGGATGGCACTGGGACAGCACCAGAACAGCACCGGTATGTCACTGGGATGGCACCAGGATGGCACTAGGATGGTGCCAGCATGGTACTGGGATGGCACTGGGATGGTGCTGGCATGGCACTGGGATGACACCAGGATGGCACCGGCAATGGCACTGGCATGACACTGGGATAGAACTGGGATAGGACCAGCATGGTGCTAGGACGACACCAGGAGGGCACCAGCACAGCACTGGCACGGTGCTGGGATGGCGCTGGGATGGTGCCAGGATGGCACTGGGATGGCGCTGGCATGGCATCAGGATGGCGCCGGGATGGCACTGGGATGGTGCTGGGATAGTGGCAGGATGGCACTGGGATGGCACTGGCATGACACCTGGATGATACTGGGACGGTGCTGGGATGGCACTGGGATGGTGCCAGGATGGCAATGGGACGGCACCGGAATGTCACTGGAATGGCCCTGGGATGTCCGAGGTTCAAACCATCTTGGACCAAAGGTGTGGAAATTATTTTTTCCACGACAAAATGCAGCAGAGGCGGAGGCTCGGAGGTCAGCGCGGCTCTGACCGCAGTCCCGGCGCTCCCGGCAGTGCGACGTCACCTCGGCCGTGCCCACCTGCACCATGAGGCCGTCCCGCACGCCCGCGTCGCGCTCAAAGTCCTTGTCCACATCCAGCACCAGGACGGGTGCGTCCTTCACGTCGGCAAAGTGGACCCTGCGGACGGGAGGGTGAGAAGGGGTTCAACCAGAGAAACCCCCCCAGATGGGGGGGGTCATCACAAATCCACGGCGGGGACGCATCCGGACTCACTCGGTGGTTTTCTCCACCAGCCAGTGCTCGTGTTGGGCGTGGAGCTGCTGCAGGTACCCCAGCTGGACACCCCCCTCCTCGCTGCGCGCCCGCCGCCGCAGCCGCTCCAGGCATGTCTGCGCCCACCGGAGATAGTGGTTAACAGGAGAGACGGGGGTTAACGGGATCACGGAACCACAGAATGGTTTGGGTTGGATGGGACCTTCAAGACCATCGAGTTCCCGCTCCTCCAGTCCAGCAATTTTATCGTTAAACCCCAACATTCTGGCAATTTTTGGTTCAACCCAACATTCCGGCAATTTATGGTTAACCCCAAAATTCTGCCAGTTTATGGTTCAACCCAACATTCTGCCAATTTACAGCCAAAACTCGACATTCTGCTAATTCATGGTCAATCCCAACGTTTTGGAAATTTACGGTTCAACCCAGCATTCTGCCAATTCATGGTTCAACCCAATATTCCGGTAATTTATGCTTAAACCCCCAAAATTCTGCCAATTTATGGTTCAACCCAACATTCTGGGAATTTACGGTTCAACCCAACATTCTGGGAATTCATGGTCAAACCCAACATTCTGGGAATTTACGGTTAAACCCAATGTTCTGCCAATTTTTGGTTAAACCCAACATTCTGCCAATTTTTGGTTAAACCCAAACATTTCGGCAATTTATGGTAAACCCCGACATTCTGCCAATTTTTGGTTAAACCCCAACATTTCGGCAATTCATGGCAAAACCCGACATTCTGCCAATTTTTGGTTAAACCCCAGCATTTCGGCAATTCATGGTAAAACCCGATATTCCGCCAATTTACGGTTAAACCCAAAATTCTGCCAATTTACGGTGAAACACAAAATTCCACCAATTTATGGTTAAACCCAGCATTCTGCCAATTTACGGTTCAACCCCAACATTTTGGAAATTTATGGTTAAACCCAACATTCTGGCAATTCATGGTCAAACCCAACGTTCTGCCAATTTACGGCTCAACCCCAACATTCTTTAAATTGACGGTTAAACTAAACACTCTGGCAACTGAACATGGGGCAGGAGGGTCTCACCGGCACCCACCTGCGGCGTCGCCCGCAGGTAGAGGAAGCCGTGGAGCGCGGTGCGGGGCCGCAGGTGCTGCAGGAGGAACCCGTGCCAGTCCTGGTAGATGCCCCACTCCAGCGCCTGCAGGTGCCCGGCTTCAAAGAGGTTCTTGGCAAAGACGTACCTGGGGAGGGGATGGAGAGAGGGGACAGGGTGGTGACACCACCGGCAGCGCGACATCCAAGCCACCCCACACCCAGGCAGCTTCACGCTCATTTTTTTCACCTTTTGTACAGCAAATAGGAGCCACAGGTAAAATTGTTGAATTTTAAACTGGTTCAATTAAGGTGGAAGTCCTTCATTTGCTGGCAAAATTAAATTAAATTAAAAATTTAAAAATCTATGATTCTAAATTATGGTGGAAACCCTTAATTTGCTGGCTAAATTAAATTAAATTACATTAAATTAAAAATTCTATAATTCTATGATTCTATGATCCTAAACTAAGGTGGAAATCCTTAATTTGAGGCTGAGTGATATTTGGGGACGTGGAGCCACCTGGAACGGCTCAACCACCCATCACCCAAGGGATTTTGAGCTGACTGAGGACGTGGCAGCCACAAGAAAAATTATTTTGGGGATAACAAAGCCCCAAATTATCCAAAAATTGCATTTGCGTAATTAAGCA
>NW_010101532.1:3465-3708 GCF_000699245.1 Pterocles gutturalis
ACCCAAACCATGCGGATGTTCGTTACCCCGCTTTATCCCTCTTCTTCCCTATTTTAATTTGGGGGTGCCACGTACCTGTCGCTGTAGACAGAGCGTTCAAAGACCTGCACGGGGTGGGGGGTCCCTGGAAAACGCTGCGGGGGGGGCTCCAGCATCGCTTTCAGGCGGCTGAGGCAGGAGAAGGTCTGGAAGGTGTAGGACCAACGTGCCGGCTCCTGGTACATCAGCTCCAGAAGGTTCGTG
>NW_010101533.1:0-12075 GCF_000699245.1 Pterocles gutturalis
TAGCTTAACCTTCCTGGTGCAACTTGAGGCCATTTCCTCTTGTCCTATCACTTGTTACTTTAGAGAAGAGGCCAGCACCCACCTCACTACAACAACTTAGGTAGTTGTAGAGAGTGATAAGGTCTCCTCTCAGCCTCCTCTTCTCTAGACTAAACAACCCCAGCTCCCTCAGCTGCTCCTCATAAGACCTGTGCTCCAGACCCTTCACCAGCTTCGTTGCCCTTCTCTGGACCTGCTCCAGCACCTCAATGTCCTTCTTGTGGTGAGGGGCTCAAAACTGAACACAGTACTCAAGGTGTGGCCTCACCAGTGCCGAGTACAGGGGCACAATCACTTCCCTAGTCCTGCTGGCCACTCTATTTCTGATGCAGGCCAGGATGCCATTGGCCTTCTTGGCCACCTGGGCACACTGCTGGCTCATGTTCAGCTGGCTACTGACCAGCACCCCTAGGTCCCTCTCTGCTGGGCAGCTTTCCAGCCACTCTCCCCCGAGCCTGTAGCGTTGCAGGGGGTTGTTGTGACCAAAGTGCAGGACCCAGCACTTGGCTTTATTGAACCTCATACAATTGGCCTCAGCCCATCGGTCCAGCCTGTCCAGATCCCTCTGCAAAGCCTTGGGTTATTTCAAGTGGGTTATTAAACTGATGATTGATGAAACTGTACCAGCAGAAGCAAATTTTGCATGCTTGGTGACATACACATCAAGCCTTTTAAGTCTTGATCAAAAAGAGAAAAATTTAAAGCCATTCTCTTACACTCCAGGTGAGAACCATGAAGAGGGAGCTTGATCATTTTAGCTTAGTTAATTCGTATTTATCCTGAAGTACGTTATAGTCAGTCCAAACAAACTTGAGACAAACAGTACTGAAACCCACTGTGTAATAGACCTTCCTGTTTGAACAGCATTTCACCATAAATAAGTGCATACATCTCCAGTTAGACTCTTACTTTTATTCCCTTTCAAAAAGCATGGCACAGTATTTTGCTATTGCAGATGTCAAAACGCCAGCATGAGAACACTACATTTAATCTTAAGTCTCTGAATAGCATCTTGTTTTTTTCCGTCTCCATAGCTATGCTAAGAGTAAACCTATAACCGGCAATTTTTGCGATGCATTCATCTGTAAACATGCTACATAGACTGGAAAAGTAGTAATAAACTGAACCAGAACTTTGAACCAGTGATGGAAAACTAATTATATCAAGAGAGATAAGCAAGCCAGAAATCTGAACCATTCCCTTACTCCTTGCCCAAGTAATTACAGTATATTTTGGAGTTTACTTTGAGTGACTTTAACTGTCCAGAATGCTATCTTAATGACTGTAACTCTCTCCAAAGTAATCTGAAATATGAGTCTGATCCAAATCTACTATTTAATGCTATATATGCTTACAGTCCAAAGCCTGGCCTTATGATCCATTGTATTTGAGTGCTATTCATCAAATGCATTTTTTTAACTTAATAGATGTAGCAATGTTACAAGTTTAAAAGAAGGGTGATCTCAGCTTTCCAAACAAGCATCACAGAGCACCTTGTTTCTCTTAATCAGAGCTTTTCAGTATCCACAAAGAAGAAATGGATGGTATTGGTAAATGGGCATTATAATGCTTTTCTTTTTAAACAGTTAAAAGAATGTTCTCCCATCCACAAATAAGATGTCTGGTTGTTGAGAAACTTCCGACTCTCTTTTGCATTTCAGAACATGAAAAATGTTCTAGTGTGACTGCACACACTGTGAACACACAACAGTTCAACAGGAACCGGAAGAACAGCTTCCTCTTCCTTTAGAAAAACAAACACCCTATCCACTATGATCCAATACACGTTCACAAAGGAGCATGTAGGAGGCACTGGACAACAAATTCCACTGCTTACCCATGAAATGGACACTAAAATTGGGAGCTACAAGGCTCCACTGATACTCAGGACTCACCCAGGCAGAGGCCCTTCCACTCAGGCTTAAAGGCCTCCCACATTGCCCAGCAGCAGAAACCATCAGCAACAAGGAACAAGGCGGATTTTCCATGGCAACAGAATCAACAGGCCCAAGATTCTGTGACTCACACTTACAAAGCAGGGTGTCTTTGTCCAGGTAACTGACATCTAAATATAGCTACAAGTTGCACAATATTTTAAAACAGAATCTGCATGTGGAATTTAAGGGACATACACACATGCTCCCACAGTGCACTGGTTTCTGCTGGCTTTGGTAAAGGAAAGAAATTTTAGGCAACTGCTAAATCTAGCTGTAACGGTAGAGACCTCTAATGGTCACAGGCCATCTCTCTAGATGGACTTCATTCTACTATGCCCCATAGCAGAGTAATTTAAGCTAAAGACAAACATATCCACCTATTACATCTGATATAGCATGAACCTGTTTTACGCGTTTCATGGTCCGATTTTTTAAATCTGGTATTCTATACAGAGCCTAGTTTTGCCTTCCTTTGGGGGTTAATAAAAAAGCAACCATAGTTGACAGCAACAATTTCACCAAAGCTTAGTCCTGGGTTCATAAAATACCCATCTGCTCAATTACAACAGTCATAGGTAAAGGCCAACTATTATAAATTGAAATAATAAAAATTAGAGATGAGAGAGCTTTACACGCAGTAATTCAATCACACAAATGCACAAAAATGCAATCAGTCCTATAATCGCAGTGATGCATAACTTGAAACGAACAACCTTAATGGTATTATTCATGGCTTTGATGGGTTCATAGTACTTTGTTATAGTACTACAATAGCAAAGTTACTGAAAATATCGGAAGTAGCGAAGTTTGAGATGTTTCAACAGTCCTCACTCTTCCTACAGTATACCTAACTATTTGCCAGCAGATACAGGTAGGAAATAAGCACTTTCTTCAGTGATGCTCCTTAAAACTCTACTTAGTGGTCTCTATGTAAGCTGTTCTGCAATGAAAGAAAGATTTCACTCATCAGACTTGCTCCTCTAAGACAACAGTTGTTGCTCACAAATTCTCAAAATGAAAAAAAAAAAAAAAAAAAAAAAAGCCTACGAGGCAAAAGGCAAAACCCCCAAGGCAACAAAATAACATGCTAATCTGATTAGCACAAATGACATCCAACACTTTGCATATAGCTTAAGCATAACTGTGTATTTTGGCAAAGAACGAAAGCATAAAAAGTTCTGCCCGGAGAAGTACCTGAACTGCAGTAACCTCAGACTAGCACCTTCCTTAATGCAGGCTTTGTGTAGGTGCTCAGAAAGATGAAAGCTAACATACGCTCCTAAATCACTGAATAAAAACACAAAATAATAAAGTGCACCTGAAAAAAATGCAGAGATGTCATATACTGTTTCTATTTGCAAGTAGTTCCACTAAATTAGCAGACAAGCATTAAAGTTTTACAGCCTTACCCGGAATGGACTACAACGTTGCAAAAGTTTGTGTTTGTTTTGGTTTGGTTTTTTTTTAAGGAGAATTGGAGTGTAGGGAGGAAGGAGACTGTAGAAGTTTTAGATTATAAACTTAAAAGAAAAGAACTTAGAAGATTTTGGGGTGAGAAGGGAAGGAAATGTGAAATCTTCAGTGGAAATGCCCAGTACTAGAGAACTGAGGAGATTTATGACTAAAATTAGAAGAATCACACAAATGGTTTCTAAACTTTTAAACACTACAACATTGGATATAACCTTTCAGAATTTTTAAATGTGTTTCAGTAGTTGGCATTAAATAAATTTTCCAGCATATCTAAAACTTCCAGTGGAACATGAGAAGAATGAGTAAGGATGAAGAGGATTTTAAAGAGCTGGAGTAGTATTTTTCAAAAGGCATGTAGACAATGTAGGGATTCTCTTCCAGCAAACTTTCAAAAGAGTTTCAGCACTTCTGAATGTTCTACCATTTGGGTCTATCTACATATTTACAATGACCTTAATTATAAATGTCACACCTGTCTTGCTATGTCTAGCCTCATACTTGTATCAATTTTTTACATGTAAAAATCCCAGATGATCATCACAGCAGAGATTAGAAGGAAGAATTCAATAAATAGCTCATTGATTTCAGACATTTCTGGCAAGGTTAGGGGATCACAATTCAACGACACTGATGTCATCAGTATACTGCAATAACCAGTTCTGCAAGTTAAGAGTTTGCAGTGGATGAAAATACTAGGTCTAACACTTATGATGCATTCTCTGGTAATAGTGCAAAGAGCACAAAAATACAGTCTGTTTCCAGACACCGATTTAGTGCAGTGAAGGACAGATGATGCCATGAGAATTCAAACCTGTATTTTGGCAGGCAGGTGTGACATACAAAGAGATTAAAACCTATCATATCTAATCTCTGTTCTCCTAGTTATCTCCTATCCGGAATTTGTCACTCAATTCAAACCAATGGGGCAGCAAATAGTTCTTTCACCATCCACATCTTCTGGCAATTAACCTGAGGAAAATATCACTTACTACATAAAAGAAAATCAACATGTCTCAGTCACTCCAGATAAAACTAAGCACAAGACAATTTAAGAACTTGCAAATGAATACACATCAGAAATGAACATTATGAACAGGTAACTTGTTTCCCCTATATTAACTAACATGTTTATCGTACAACATTTCTCTACTGCATGACCAACTTTTTATGGAACTCCACTATTTCTGCAATTATGAAATAACTGATATACATCCAAAAATGAAGAAATCATTCAATGTGATTCCAGCACAACTTGACCCCAACACAAAGGGAAATTTAAGTTTTATCACCTCCTTCCCTCTCACCCCTCAATCCATCAGTAGAAGAGTGCCTGAAGCTGGAACAATGACTGCATTTTAGTCTGGATGCCAACTTCAATGCTGATCTGTCAGGATCAGTGTGAGTCACAACACAGATCCTAAAAAAACCCATGACCTCTGTTTAGCAGACAGAATGCACAGAGCAGGGCAGGGTGAATTATGTTAATTAGCTCTGATATTCAGGATCCTGCTCTCTCAAAATGTCATCAATTAACTTATCCTAAACTATTTTTACCTTGAAGCTTACTGCTTCTGTTTCAGACAAGAAAAATGGGTTTTCTATTAAAAAAGCAAAGCTTTCTCTTCCTTTCAAATGTAACAAAAATACATTAACGACCCCTTCACATCTTGGCCCATTTCCATCTTCAGATGGTAAATGGCAGGTATAAATTATTGTTTCAGATTATTTGAGACCCCAGGAAAAAAAAAAAAAAAGAAAAAAGCAGCACTGCGCAGACTATGACACAATCCTGAATTAATGAATATAACGAGATTCAAAGGACAGGCAGCATTAAGAAAGTTGTTTCTTAAGAATACCTTTATACAGAATGGATAATGAAGAACAACGGTTCCACAGCAGAGTAACTACTATAGGATAGAGATAAGGAAGAACGTGTGATATTCAGAGAATATTACAAAAATTGGAAATGTAGTTGCACATAATAGCATGTTAGGGATGTGAAAAGTCAGGCAAACTAAAAGGATAACGTGATTTAAAAAAAAAAAAAAAGATTGATTCAAAGTCACTTTGTAGAAGTACAGGAAAGATGTGCTTTTCAAAATTGTATGAAATTGGATAATGCTAGGGAAATGCTACAGATTTGAAAAAAAAAAAAAAAAAAAAAAAAAACAACTTCAAAAGTTATTAAAACCTAGCTACCAACAGGAAATACATCAGACTGGAAGACCAAGGGGAGAATCATAAAATTTTATGTTAGTCTAACCTCAACAAGCTTTTTCTGTATTCAGGAGAGAAAGACTGAATCACCCAGAAGAAAAAGTGACACTCTCTCGAACACCTCTTAATGAGCCTATCTCGGTCCACTGAGTAGAGAAGAAAAAAAAGGGAGATTAAATTAAGCTTAGGAAATGGCATTCATCTACGATTGAAGAATGCTCACCAGATTTTGTCAAAAAAAATTTCACCCATTTAACAACTGCTTTTGTTAAGAACAGAGATTATGATTCGTAACAAACACTGGCTTGATTTTAGTTCCGAGAGAACTATATGGAAAGACTACAACTCCATAACCTAAGTTCTCTTAAGGGTAAACTGTGGTAAGATTAACAGAACTGCTTAGTGAAATCAATTGTACTCATGAGTCTAGGAATTTCATCTGACACCTGGTTTCCTAATCAACTATTGAAGATCTCTTCCTGTAGAAACTGCAGGAGCAGCAGGGGCTTCAGATCTGAAGCTATAACGTTTGGAAAGAAGTAAAGCTGCATATTTGCTTCAGCTGTGTTATCAGTAAATTACTTTCTTAGAACTAGGCCTTTGGAAAAAGACATAAGGTAAGCTTCTTTTTGTCCTGTTTATTTTTGCTAAACGTGGGAAGCTCCACAGAAATCAAACAAAAGCTACAAAGAAAAGCAACAAAAAATGTGGCTCCTTATCTCTTGTTTTTGTTGGGGCCATAAGACTATTAGCACCCATGAAAACTGCTTTCTTCAACAGCTTTACAATAACATCCTGTCTTTTGCTGCTTTCCATGAATTAAAAGTAGTTTTCGATGGCACAGGCTTACATTAAAAGGCAACTTCTGTTCTAACACTGTGGTATCTCACTGTTTCCCATTATGCTTGGAAAGACTTAATCCTTCCCTCGAATCTAAGAATATGTTAAGAGACTGGAAACAAATCTCTAGCCTGCAAGATTTTTTAGATAATTCCTTGCACACTCCACATTTGGAGTGTGCTCTCCTCAACTCCATTCAGAGGGAGAGCCATGCAACATTTCCCTGGATCTCCTCTGAAAGTCTGTACACCACACTGGAACAACAGTATTATAAGTGAACTATGACTCTTCTCTCTCTTGCCGGCAGTAACCAATTTGTGTCAATGTTTCAGTTAAAAAATTATTCCCTTCTGCCTACTCAAGTCAGCTTGAATGATCTTTAGTCCTATCACAGAACTTCCTTAGCAGTCTCAGAAGTCTCTATCCATCTATTCAGGACACTTCAGTCCAGTTTCTGTGAGAAGCTGAGTTGTAGGGCACCTCTGTATACACTACGGCATATTTTTCTGTTCACAATACTAAAAATGGCATCTTCTCCAGAATCTAAGCAGATATGATGTGCAGATGTCCATGTTTACCACCACGAATTTAGCAGTGGAAACTGCAGAGGGGAATTAGACAAATCCTTACCTGAGGCAAACACGTAAGTCATTCCACTCACTACCACTCCATTAGATAAATGGCAAGTAAACAGAATTTCTGGTAGAGAAACAACAAACTGGACATCAGACAAAACCATCTCAAAGTCTAATTACTTATTACCCATTGTTTGGACTGCATTTACTTTAAAAAAAAAAATTAAATTTAAAGCATTGATGGGATTACAAGAGGCAATATGCACTTTAGACAAATTGTATTTTAAGGAGCTCTTTGAAAGGGCAGAGAACGGACACATCATTATGACACACCAAAAGCTCAGAATTTATGGAAGGCTGGAGAGAAGCTTCAGTAGAGGAAATAAAACCATAGTTTGGGCAAGGACATTGAGGACAGGAAAGCAGCACAGGGGTCTGCCATTCAAGCTCTTCAAGAACACAACAGTAAGGTAAAATCACAGGTCGTGACATTTTTACGCACTTTTAATGCTTTTCTTACCTATATGGTCCTTGCAGAAGTTGAGTTGATTCTTAGACTAGAAGACCTAACTCTTCTCTTACTGGTTTTCTAACATTGTAATTACACACCATCATCAGGAGAGGAAAACGTACATACAAAGCAGGGAATACTGATATTTCAGATTTTCCATCTATATCCACAAGGTTTGTTCATGCAATTTTGAATAAAGGTTATTAAACTAACACAGAAGCATCAACAGTAGAAAATGAACATCATCAACTATGTTTTCAGCCTAATTTTATCAGGAAAGAAACACAAAAGAGTCTGTTTACGAGAGCAGAGTTGACGATAAAATTTAAGATTTACCGACATAGACAACATCACAAGCATATCAAAACTAGTTTCCTGGAAATACTTGCATCAAATGCAATAGCACATTTCAATTTACTTATATGAATCTAAAACTTCACATCATCATGGTAAATGGATGGCAATTTTTTTTAAACTTAATGTCAGTGGGTTATAAAGATTAATATCCACATTCTTCCTTGCACAAATTAACTATCCAAAACTGATAGGCTAAGACAGAGTCTCTGTTCTTAAGAGCGATAAAAAAACTCTGTGAACAATGGTATCATCATTTATCATGTTTCCTAATTGCAATGACATTTTTACACCATTTCTTTATATGTAATACACCATCACTTAAACTGGCTATTTGCAATCAGACCTCTCTTTCACTTGTAAAGGCCTGATTTCATGTCTTTTTTGTGTTCTGTAGTGCTAGTTTTTCCTTTGAACACAGTATGACATGAAAATAAATAGAAAATATAAAACAGAACTGAAACAAAAAAAAAATCCATTTTCATGATAATATGTGAATCTGAACAGAAGAGACCAAATACACTTGAAAAATAAGAACAGCATTATTAGCACATACAATAAACGCCACTTATTAACACTTAAAAAAAACCCAAACCAACCAACACAAAAAACCCAACCAACCAGGCACCAGACAAAAAAACAACAAAAGAAGTCCTATCCTTTCAAATGCTCTCAATTCACCCTTTTTGATCTGCCACTGAATTCTCCTTCCCCCAGTGCTACGTCAGAGAAGTACACGTATCACAACAGGAGAGATACAATTTTCCTGTGTGCATATGGCTTGTTTCAGCAACCTTACAAGTGGCTTGCAGCGTCACAAGGAGATATTTTCACAGGGAGCCTCAGCTCCTTCCCAGCCTGTCAGCTATAGCTCCCTTAATGAGCTTGGATTCAAGAAACAAAGGGACTAATCCACTTGCTACTGAGCTATGTGTAAAACTTTTGCAGACACTAATGGGAGTTACATTGTACTTTAAAAATGTCCATAGGAGAAATGCAGCTACAAGTATTCAATTTACCCTCCAAATAATCAGTAACCCAGAACAGCTCACATGACTAACATAATTTTACAAAATGACTTGCCATCCAAGGCTCAGGTGACCCTGTGTGGAAAGGAGATACATAATGTAAACAAGAAAATAGGTATTTCCAACTCTTAACAGTTTTGGGAATTACATTTTGTATCAGGTAGAAGAATCTGACCTACAAATCAATCAGAGATGCAATTTAAAGTAATTTTCAAGTAGGAAGTTCTATTGTAAAATTTAGAATTCTGAATCTGTAGAATTACTAGCGAATGTGTGTTAATCATATTTGCAAAAAAGAGCACTTTTTTTTGAATATGATTTTAACACTAATCACTTCCCTCACCAACCTGGAAGATGCGGCAGAGCTGCAGATTCAGACATTCAACTCAAATTTGAGTACCTGAGACAGCACAGTATCAATTTTGATTGAACTATGCAATTAAAAAAACATTCTTCCCCTAATATGCCCATGTTGGTATGTGCTGTAAAATACTATATTCTGTAGAAAAAACAGACTCATTAGAAATTTGTTCTTGCATTCCTTTCATCTCAAACATAAAACAACGTACATTATTTTTCCTAATTACCAAGTGATTTCCAAAAAAGTTTGATTACCATCTTCTATTACACAATTAACTTTTCTATTTAGACAGAGTAATACAGGAATGTTACTCTCTCAGAACACAATAATGGTACTAATACACTGAGGAGTAGACCAAGAGTGGCTTGCACCGTTCCTTATAATTAATCTTAATAATTGCTTCTCTGTACAAGAGTTAATTAAAAAAAAAAAACAAACAAACCCAAAACAACCCACAAACCACAAATAAAAGCCCCTTTCCAAAGCAGGTAGGTGACACCACCACAGGGAAACACCTATTCAGATCACTTAAGAACAAGCATGACACTGTAAGTTAAACAAATTAAATTAACACGTGTCAAAAGGTTCTACCAAAGCTTATAGAAGATGCTCTACACATGGGTTAGAGCAAATATATGAATGTTTACTTTTTTGGACCTCATGATACACATCACTGCTACTTAAGATACAGTTTCTGCTTTTACTTACTATTAAATACTGTCTATCACTCAGCTTAACCAAAGAATTTAAAATACATCAAAAAGCCAGGAGTCTACTCTGAAAAGAGTAGCTGCCCAATGACATGGTTTTTGTCCAATTATTGTTGGAAGGTCTACTGGAAGGTCTCTAACACTATTCTTAAAGACAAGAAAATTTTGAAAAAATATCTGAAATGTGACATTTAAATGAATCATGGTTGTGTAGTTAAAAAGAAACCTTTAAATCAACGAATTTGAAAGGAGAATTTTAACACGCAGGAGATTTCATAGTAGGTTAAAGAGATTCATGTATTTAATTCAGTAGCAACTGACTTGTTTCTTATTGCCTTTGTTAACAGCTCTATAATACATGCAGAAATTTTAGTTTCCATCCAGCAGGAAAGACTTGCAACCTCACAGACCCTATAAGCAACAGGAAGAATCATAATTGTCTTCCATTAAAGGATAACTTACACAAGGAAAAAAAAATAATCCTCTGGCTATTTTTTCCTGTACTAAGATGCTGCGATACATGTAGGAGAGTAGCTCAATGAATAACCAACCTGCACTATTTGCAGTAAATTCTTCTACATTCAGACCTAAATCACTTGCTAGGTATACCAGCTGACCACTATAAAGCAAGGACAACCTTCATGCTCTGAGGAAAAGTCTGTATCCAGCATTGGCAGAGCCAGAAAGGGCCTGAACAGGGATCTCTGCTTACAGTTTTTGCACTGGAATATCCAAATTCCGAACACAAGGAAGAAACAGCACTCTGTCCAGCAGCCTTCAGTTACCACAGTAAAGGTGATATTTTGGAAGATATACAAGTAAGCTTTAGAGCAATTAACATCCAGGCTATCTAAGTTCCCTTTTAGACAAGACTCAACCGTCACGTTTAGTGAGCAAAGAATAATTCAGGAAAATGAACTTAGTTCTGACTTCACTTATAATGGTTTCAAACTACTGACATCTGCAGAACTATTCATGCTACATACATACTGCTGCATAAACCATATAATCCTAACAAACAGAATTAAAGTGCAATGGACATGCCCAGAGAAAAATGGGCAAGCACAGGGCCGCACGGGGCCCACAGGCCATTAGGAAACACAAAAGTTAAACCACATTTAAAGAAGATGAGGTAAGTTTTTTTCTTGCTGTTCATGTTATACTAACTTAAGAGAAGACACAGAAGTTGAATTGGGATCTTTAAACCACAAGAAGTAGAACAATTGTTTTCTATGTTCTGTTTAAATGTTGAAGACACTCACTGCTTCATTAAATACAGTTTACTGCTATCAAAGTGAACACGTTTATAAATACATTTTGTTTGACAAAAATTTGTAATGCTGAAAATGCTACGGTGGGTTCCACAGCAACTAGAACAAAGTATATTGTGAGAATCTCCTGGTTTATGTACATGCACATTAAAATGCACTTCCTTTTATAGACGGAGGCTGCAGAGATCATTCTGAAACTTAGAGCTACATGAAGCTGAGAGAATGGATAAATGTACCCACTGTAACATATCCATTCTGCTTCATGCATCTAGTTTGTTCAAACAACTTCTACCCAGGTCTGTACTGTACAGAGCAGAAAGATCTACCATGTGATAACATTTTAAACAGAAGCAACAGCTTCACAAAACCTTACACTATCTAATCCTCCATTAGTTTCCCATTGAAATGTTATTAAAAGTTTTCAAAGCATATAAGACAACAAGATTCTGAAAATTATCATACCTGATACAGCAAGAAAATCATCAATACTTGTTATATCATCCACAGCTTCAGTAAGAACATGGATGTGATTCTCCCATGTACTCCTGTACATCTCCATGTTGTTTTTCACAACTTGACTTTTTGGTCTGGCAGCAAGAGCTAAAGCAGCATTAATAACCTGTACCAAAAATAAACACAAAACCCAGCATCTAAATAACTGTGTCTTCAGAAACAAAATTTTATGTTTTACTTAAAATTGCAGAGCAAGATTTCTGTTCTCTAAGCAAAAGCATTGTTCAGCTTTCGCTTCTATTCTCA
>NW_010101533.1:12087-94350 GCF_000699245.1 Pterocles gutturalis
CCCACCCCTGGAGGTGTTCAAGGCCAGGCTGGATGACACTTTCAGCAACCTCGTCTAGGGGAAGGTGTCCCTGCCCTTTACAGGGTGGTTGGAACTAGATGATATTTAAGGTCCTTTCCAACACAAACTATTCTATGATATGATTCTATGTTGCTTTAGGCTAACTTCTGTTTTGGCTTCATAAATTACGAAGTTAATGGAATAGGATGATAAAAGTCTCAACATTTTATTTTTTGTTGGCGAATCCATACCATTCCGGTTTGCAAGATATTAATACAAGGAAGTTTTTACTTACACACACTTACCGGTACAGGGTACATCAGTTTTGACTTTACAACTGTTATTACAGAGCATATTATGGAGCATCTTCACTGAAACAGATGTTATCGGCCTCTGTCATGTAAAAGCAGAAGTTTGTGCCAGGACAAGAGGTATCTCTTTTAGGATTGGTGGCATGAAAAATACCACATAGTCCATGTATATAGAAGCATCAGACTGATATTTCTAAATCAGTTAGGCCTAAAAATACTGTGTTCACATGAAGAGGGTATATTCCATCTCTCCCTGGAAAGACTAACTGAAGATGGAAATACTGGATCCTAAAGTGATTGCTTCTATAGATACCTCTTCAATCAGTTAATTAGCTAGATGGGTTTTGTTTCTAATACGGCTTTTTGTTGATGTTGAATCAATCTATAAATACTACTTAAACTAACACATATCTCCTGTAGAAGCTGAACATTAACCTTACACTAACCTTTTTTCCCCTTCCAAATATTGCTTATTTATCAAGGGGAGAATGGTTTTAAGAAGACAAAGCACTGTGTAAAGCAAAAAAATTGGAAGGAAAAAAAAATATACCAGACTAATCCCCAGTGCTGACAGTATACATTAATGAAACATTCTTGTGTATCACGCCACTGTAATACAGTCATTGCAACAAAGAATAAGAACTAAGGAATTCCTCATCCTAAGCCCATCTGATGTGTCTTTACAATAGTGTCATTGACCCTGTTCTGGATCACAAGCTAAATTTGTAATAAGTTTCATTTGGTTTGTATTTTTACATATCACATGAACTTACCACAGCTGGTGAAATTTAAATAAATTTAAATAAATTTATTTAAATAAATGTCAAACTCACTAAAATTTATGCTGTCATAATGGGAACATACACAATTACGCTTTCACAAGAACACCGGTGGGACTGAGTCTTCTTACTAACAACTACGATAAAGAAGAACAGACCACGTTCTTACTACTTTATCAGGCAGTTGGAGAAGGAGAAGGGTATGCAACTACAATTAAAAAAAAGATAAGATTTCTTTAACAATTCCACAAGTGATCTACAAAGACAGAATTCTGTCCTATAAGTACAAATATCAAAGCATCCTACTCTCCAGCAAGAAAAAAAAATCCCAACAGGCAACACGAATTTAGAATTGAAACCAAGTGGACAGGTAGCAGCAAAAATGCATCTCCATCAGTCAATGAACACAAATCCAACATGCCAAGTGGTTGCAAAAGATAAGGTCTTGTCAGAGCAAGCAACAGTCTGAGAAGTAAAACAGAAGAAATACCTGAAAAAAACATGAGGCAAGTGTTTTGCTCTATTTTTGCACTATTACATTTTTAAAATACCTATCAATTTTGGGGCACCGTACTTTTAGAAAGACATAGAGCTTCACACTGAAGACAGATGAGCAGCAATATCATCATCACAGATCTAAAAAACATGAAACCATGAGAAAACACTGAAAAAAGCTAAGTCAGTCTAGAGAAGGAGAGAGCCTGCAGAAAAAGAGACTAGCTACAGAGATGAAATTAACAAAGCAAAGAAGAATCTTCAAACTGCAGGAAGGGAAAAATTCAAAAAAAGAACAAAAAACACCCCCCAAATCAACCAAATAAAGACTAACTCAACTTCTTGCAGACAAAATGCTCTCCACTTACCTTAAATTCTCTAACACATGAAAAAAGTAACTTACTTAAGATCAAAACATCAAGCACACTAATTGCTGAACTGAGGAAGACTACATTACTATCGTCATTTGTTGCATAAAATAGCACTAACATGCAATATTACATCAATATACCAGAATTATTTACGACATGCTTTTGTAAAACAGGAATGGAATTACCATAAAAGTGTTACTTGATTTTAAATAATGACATAATAAATATATTTAAGCACTGGTTAATTGTTGTCTAAATGTAACCAATCAGGAGCCCCGCCATCTCACAATTGCTATTGCATTAGGGGCGATCTACACTGCAGAGCCTTCCTATTTTCACAAAACATCTGCAAAGTTATGTAGAAAACCACAAAATGCATTGAATAAAGCTGAAGTTCTCATTCTCCCCATTATCCAGATTACTAATATCGAAACTCTTTAATTCATTAGACTTTCAGCTTTTTGACAATGAATTCTGCCTTCATATATACAGCACTGCACCATGCAGCTACCTTAAAGGACACAGTATCAAACTACTCATATTTGGAAAATAAATTAAAATTTTAGTGAAGAACCAAAGTAAAGAATCAAGTTACTTCTGTTTAAAGACAAAAAGTGCATGCTATAGGAAAGAAGTCTGAATAGTTGAGCAATTTGAAAGTCCTGAGTCTGATCAGTCCTTTTTTAAAGTTGCCCAGCTTGATATTTAAAAATATCTGATAATAATAACAACATCATTAATAAAATCACTTGACCTGCACCTCAGATAACATGGAATAATACTTAATTATTTTTTTTTTTAGAAAGCACCTCAAAATCAACTACTGCCAGTTATGGTTTCAGCAGTTTGCCTATGAAACAATTTTTTGTAGAAGTACAGCTCACATACCATACAGCACACTCATAATGAAGTCTAAAGGCTCACTTAAAAGAAGTCCTCTTTCATGTAGTATCCTTAAAACAAAGCCACTGACGTTTAGAATAGCAGATATTACAAGCAGATGACAGAATACTGCTCTTGCCAGGCCCAGTAAGGAATTAGAAACTACTACTCTTTTTTTCTTTTGCTTACAATTTTCCCCATAGTTTTCAGACATCCTTTAAATATAGCCCCTTTGTTATGTGATATACCATTTTATTTTATACATAGTCCAGATCTACAAAATCTGCAGCAAAAGAATTTATCAGCTGTATCATCCAGCAGCAGATCTGTCTTGACAGTGGTAGATCCTACCCCTAAAAGCAGTCACACCATTTATGTCTTTTATGTGAAAGAACACGATCCAAATTCCCCATTCTCATTTACTGTTGTTTTATAAATGCAACTGCCAGGACACATATATTGTTAAAAAACTGAATGCATAGAAGGTGCCTTGTATTTTACTTTGTAAATAAAATTCTCTTCTGCAACAAAATGCCAGAGGGAATCACAGTAATTTCTGGGGAGATCAGAAAAGAAGCTCTCCCAAATGAATGCTGAGTGCAGCTTGGAGCACTGCTAAAATCATGCATTGTTTCTAACATCTGAAAAATATTAATAGCACAGCAGTGCTGACAAAGATTAAAAGGTTGATCGTTTATACCTCATCAGAATATAGACACTAAAAACGAGTCACCAGGGACTTTGAAGCCCTATTCAAAGACACCAACAACAGTGCTCCACATTCCACATACATGGAAATGCAGGGTCTCTTCTTGCAGACATGTATTTATGCTTTGATAGCCAATTGCTTCTGGCTTCTCCAGTAAGACAACAGACCACTCAAACTGCTGAGGGCTTAAATTTTCATTTATGTACACTGCTTCTACTGAAGGCTCTGCAAGTAAACTTTTTTTTCTTTTGCAAGGAGTTAAAGCAGGGAGCTAAAGAGCTTATTAGGGTCATTTTTATAAAGGTAAGTGTTCAGCGTTTTCGTCTGCTATAGTACTACCTTTGGCACTAAACAAGCACTTCAGACAAATATTTCAAAGTAGGCAATAGCACACTACGCTAAAGCCAGTCTCAACTGACCTCCAGTTTCACCAGTAACACAAACTACTTCCTTTGTTTATTGAAACAGATGCTTAAAATTCAAAAGAGCAACTGTAAGCAGCTTATGAACTACCCTTCAGATCATCTTTTCAACTTTGTTATCACATTTCTCAGGACCTGTGCTGATGGAGTCCACTGCTTAAAGTTTCAATTGGACTGAAGGTGCTTCAGCAATAGGATAAAATAGATGTTTTTATTTGCTAAAACAACTTTATTTCTAATCTGTAAGGAACTGCAGACTGTGGCTATTCCAAGTGACTTGCTAAAACTAATAAAAAATCCCACACGTACACAAATGAACAGACAAACTAAATAACGAAAGGGTCTGCACTAATACACTTTCCTTTTCCTTTATCCCCTTTAACACAAAGCTTTCAGTTCCTAAACACTATTCTCCTGAGGCACCAGGCCTTCTTGTTAATGCCTAATTTTAACTCCCAGGCATGGAAAATGAGGAAGAAAACATGGTGACTCTAGACTTGCACATAGACCGTGTTTTGAAAACAATTTTGCATTCAGTACTTCAGGAGTACCACTTCTGTTGACAGTATGTATCATATCCCTCAGCTCCTAAAAGAAACTGTGGAGCAAAAGCAATCCTACTAAGCTTCAGCTCAGTGCCGAAATCTCTGGTTGAGAAACAACTATGCTCTTTCTCTATAACGTGTAGAATACACAAACAGAAAATTTTCAGTGTAGTAATAGTGTACTTCCACATACTTTTTACATAATACTAGCAGTTTAACCATTTTAGGAATTAGCAGAAAACTCTGCTTCCTTTGTCCTTGAGACAAGACTCATTGTTTTTTTCAAAGGTACAAGCCATACTAATAAGCATTTACACTTAACGCAATTCATCCTACTCTACCTTCAGCTTTATTTTCATCAGCCAGAACACATCACGAGAAAAAGAGGAAAAAATTCACTAAACACACAGAACAAGAATTTTTAAAGCAAGTGTCATTCTTAATGTTGAGTGCTTGCAACTACTCCAAAATTACACCCAGAAAACATGCAATGTAACAACAATAGGGCAATGTCTGTGTACACAAAAAAAGGGAGAGGATTAAAAAGCAGAGGAGGAGAAGCAGAAGAGAAGAACAAAAACAACATCCCCTATAAAATACAATCCAAGTTAGCCTCCACTTCCTAAAACAGTTCAAATTGCACATTGGTCCCCAAAAAAGCCATTAAAAGACTTCACAAGATACCTTAATAGAGTAGTACATGCTGGTACATTATCAATGAGAATGTTACCTTCAGCTTTTTGGTCAGCCTATTCAGAGCAATCCTTTATGTAGAAGATTTGTTACATTTGTTTGTCTGTGATAGAAGGGACTAGTAGCATTGGTAGCATATATAAACTGTAGTATAAAAGTGAGAGGATATATGACAATTTTCTAATTAATAAAATACAGAAATAAAATTGCAATCTCTGCTACCAGGAATAGGTCAGGAAGTACTGGACAAAAGTGTAGCAAGAGAGAAAGTTGTTTAGGTTTTTGTGCTGTTTTCTGTTTGTTTGGTTTTTTTTCTTAAATATAATGCCTAACTGAAGGTAATATACACAAAATCAGACTACATGGATAGACTCTGAACTCTCTACCACTGAAGGTACTAAAGAGCAGGGTAGTTAAAACAAGGACTTGGGGATATTGGTGGATGAGAAGCTGAACATGAGCCGGCAGTGTGCTTGCAGCCCAGAAAGCCAACCGTGTCCTGGGCTGCATCAAAAGAAGCATTAGCAGCAGGTCGAAGGAGGTGATTCTCCCCCTCTACTCTGCTCTCGTGAGACCCGACCTGGAGTACTGTTTTCAGATGTGGGGCCCCCAACATAAAAAAGACCTGGACCTGTTGGAGAGAGTCCAGAGGAGAGCCACAAAATTAATCAGAGGGCTGGAGCACCTCCCCTATGAGGACAGGCTGAGAGAATTAGGGTTACTTAGCGTGGAGAAAAATTACTCCGAGGAGACCTATTAGCAGCCTTCCAGTACCTGAAGGGGGCCTACAGGAAAGATGGGGAGGCACTCTTTATCAGGGAGTGTAGTGAGAGGACAAGGGGTAACGGGTATAAGCTGAAAGAGGGTAGATTTAGACTAGACATTAGGAAGAAATTTTTCACTGTGAGGGTGGTGAGACACTGGAACAGGTTGCCCAGGGAAGCTGTGGATGCCCCATCCCTGGAGGTGATCAAGGCCAGGCTGGATGAGGCTTTGAGCAACCTGGTCTAGTGGAAGGTGTCCCTGCCCATGGCAGGGGGGTTGGAACTTGATGATCTTTAAGGTCCTTTCCAACCCAAACCATTCTATGATTCTATGAAAAAAGATGAGAGAGACAGTGGACTATAAATGACATCAATATAACATTAAAACAGAGCTAAAATGAAAAGCTTCTCAACTTGCTAACAAACATCCGTTACAGTACAGAAGAGCAGAAGTTCTAATATTGCCGGGAAGAAAAGACCTCAAGACTGGCAATCAAGGAGGTATCTTCTACGTACTGTGGGACATTTTTCAAATAGTTGGGATGATTAATTTGATTTTATTTTTTCAATACTAACTGTAAACATTTGAAAATATTATAAAGTAAATAAATACTTGCTATTACTAGCTAAGCCTCCAAACTGAGCACTTTTGGGAAAACATGCTTCAAGCAAGCAACACATATTTCTATAGAATTTATGATTTTTTTTTTTTTTTAAGATGCAACACACCCAAAAAAAATCCACTGCCAACCCCTGTACATGCCAGGGGTTTTACAATAAAGATTTTGAACTTCTGCCAGCTGGAGATACAGCACAAATTTTGTTTCTAGGATATGGACTGCATAGATCTCCAGCAGGCAGGAAGAAATACTGAACACTGAAGGAGCAGATCTGTTCTGCTTTTGTAGATCTGACCTCAGAACTGCTCCCTAGACTATACTGTGAGACGGACATGTAAACAGCTTTCATAAAGAGTGTAACTGGGGTGCCTCCTCTCACACTGCCAGTGAGAAACATGCACAGGAGTCCCCAGGAAGCCAGGCTTTGCAGCATACAGACTTCTGCACGATTTGCAAGTATTAGGTCCCCTACTCCACACACCTAACAGTCCACAACATGAGCTAGCAATGAAGCATTGAGAGCACTGGCTATGCAACTATACTAGTGTCTCCTGCCCAAAGGGTCCAGCAGATAGGCTACAAAAACAGAGTAAGGTATAGCCAAGTACTAGCACTCAATTAAATACCCTCTGAGTTTGTTAAACTAAAACATGATCTGCACTTCTGATCACATTTTGATATTCCACAGTTGCATACAAGAAATAATCTTTGGTTTCTTCATTACAACAACAATACCAAAGATACAAGAACTTTCCATACAGACTGTAATATGTTTTAAAAGCCCATTTCTGTTTCACTCTACACCAGCTCCCCTAACACTCTCTTAAAGGTAAGAAACATGCAGGAGTTGAGATTTCATTTTCAGGAGTTGAGAATTCACTTTCATTCCAGTCACACTTGATCCAATTTCACTGGATCAGTTTTCTGAGCGAGGAGCTCAGAATTTCACCTCAATAATTCTCAGGTCAGTGACATTGGTCCTGTTTCTATTCACCACACTAACTAAAGTTTAGGTTTTAGAATGTGACCATCAAGACAGAAATACTACACACATAATTTCTAATTTTGCTGTTCAAGCCTCCAATAAAATATTATCTGAAAGTCAAATACTATTTCTGTTGAATAAAGTCTTTTTCTTCATGTATCTTCTTATTTGTTTTGGTAGATTTACCAGCGGATTGGCTGTCTCAAAAGTAACAATGAGACTATGTAAAAAGCTGTTTCAGTATCAGAATCACCACACAATTTTTACCTTGACAAATGAAGTAAAGAGGCAAACTGCTTGGGAACATCACCAAAACTGTTACAGAACATAGCCAACTTTATTAAATGGGTGGATTTAGAAATCCAGGCACCTCCACTTATCTCTGGAAATAAATTCCTGAAACTTTCACTAAATGCAAAAGCAACAGCATTGGAAGGCAGGCATCCTCATCTAACAGTACAGAGATTGCACTGACACATAGACTGATGGACTCTAAGGCTACACAAGATCTACGAATCATCTAGTCTGACCACCTAAATAATACAAACCATAGAATTTACTGGAGACTTCTCAGGAAGTTTACAGCTAGAGGTTAAATCAGTTATGTTCTACATCAAGGCAGTTAATCCTGAATTAAATACTTCAGGTGACAAAGTTCCTTACAGTTCCCAAGATAAACTGTTCAAATGCTCAATATCGTATTAAGAAAAAACTTAATTCCACTTTGAACAAACGTGGTTTCAACAAGTGTGACGATACTTACATTCTGTAAAACAATTCACATTGACATTAATGAAACTGAAATCCTGTCATAGCTAAGTTGCAGAGAAGCGTATAGAGCACATCTCTTTGTTTTGCATGGGAACCATGTCAAAGTAAGAGACCTAAGGGTTAAGCAAGGTTGCTAAAGCTTGGCTCACCAGAGATATATTCTATTAGCTTCGTTCTATCTGGAACTGCCCTGATAGCCAAGATTCATTAAATTAAGAGCAGCAACCATGAAAAGCCCCTTTGTATAGACTTAGAAGTAGTTCCAAATCTGTAGTCTTCAGAGTCTTTTTTGGATATTTCCAGTGTGACTGAAAAAGTGGGCATTCACCATTCTGGTGTTAGTGTTGTAGAAGCCTACGCACCTCAGATCCAATACGAATAAAAACAGCAAGAAGAGCTAACTGTAATTTTTGCTCATTCAAACAGTGCAATACAATGCTGTTCATTAAGATCAGACTCATGTACTTTTTTTGATTCATACTATATGACTTTTTCTCACTTGATTTTAGAAAATCAAACTTGTCAAGAAGCTTTACCAGCTTTTCTTAAGTGATGCAATGTTCAAAGTCCTTTGAAATACTTGAACATCACTAATACTCTGATGTTCAGAACAAAATACAACTAGAAATTTAAAAAAAAAAAAAAAGCAAAAAAAAAAAACCATTAAGCCACCAGCGGCACTCATATACAAAAAAAAAACAAAATCCACATGTACAATTTAGACTGGGGTATTCTCACTATGGTCTAAGAAACGTGAAGGACTACATTATCACATAAGTAAAATGGAGTTTTTAAACACTCTTTTCCTGTAAAAAGAAGAAAAATTGAAAAAGAAAAAACATATACTTCACACCAGGGCTTTCACATTCTTGCCAACAAGAGAGTAAGCTAAAAAAGTTTTAGTCAATTTCTTAGGCTTCAGGGAGCTTAGCTTTCCTACCTCACTCCAATTATCATTTATGGCATAAATTTATCATTATCTGAATTGACCTCAAGAAACAATGAGAACCAAACTAATCTGAAGTCACTGTTTCATCACTGCTTCCTGATCTAAAAGAGGGTTATAATTTGTTGCTGACCAATTAAATATAGCCTTACTCTATCTTATTACAGCATAGTTAGGCTGTTCTAATTCCATCATTACCTATCATTACTTTTCCCTCAAATGTTGTATTTCTACAAATTTCTACAAATCTCACAGTTCAGGTACACATTACCAGAAAGTTTTTATTCCTCCTGCTCTACTGCTTGGGCATATCACCAGGAGCTAAATTAATAGTTTTCAAATATCTCCTTGCACTTCTGAGCACAAGTTAGCCAAGGACAGCATTTATTATTTTTTACTTGCTCTGCAGTAACATACATATGTCCTGCTATAGTTTTACACTACACCACTTGCTCACCCTCCCTCCTGTCCCCTCCCAGTGATGGTGGGGAGAATTGAAGGAGTGAAGGGAAAAGATACTTGTGGGTTAAGAACAACTTAATAACTGAACTACAATGATATTGGAAACAATAATAACAATTTTAATAATAGTAATCTATACAAATATACAAATGAGCGACATATAGTGATACTGCTCACCATCACCTGATGACCAAGGCCCAGCCCATTCCCAGCTAATGATCTCGGAGCAGGGAGAGTCCCGAAACTACAATCCCAGAATGGAGAAAAGAGCCCAAGTGTCCAAGGACTGAGACGACCCTGAGAGAGGGGAGACCCGGAGGGAGATAACCTGGAGCCAGAGAGAGTACTTCCAGACAGAGTCTCATCTATATACTGGGCATGACATGCATGATATGGAATAGAACATTGCCCAGTTTGGGTCTCAATCCTAAACCTAAGGTCAAATCCTGGGCTAGTAACTGGGGCTGTGCTCCCTTCCAGCGCCTCCTGCCCCTGCAGACACTGGCACAGTAGAGAAGCTGAAAAGTCCTTGACTGTCCTGGCAGCAGCTATAAACATCAGTATGTTATCAGCCTTCTCAGCACAAATCCAAAACACAGCCTCATACTAGCTAACAGGAAGAAAGTTAACTCTGTCCCAGCTGAAACCAGGACATGTCCTCATCAAGTACAGAGTGCTCTACACATGCCATTAAATGGAAGCCAGTCTCAACAAACTAATAGAACAATAAGAGAAGATTACACAAGTTGAGGAAGCTTGAGGATAGAGCAAAATGATGACAATAAGAAGATAACCCTACATACCTTCTACTAACTAGCTTCTGAACAGCTGATGGCTACATAAAAATACAGAGAAGCTAAAACGAGATTTGAGGCATACACAGCAGACGTAGCTTTCAGGGAGCTAGTTCTGTGTATAATGGGTTAAAATTAAAAAGAAAAAAAAAAGCATCCACAACAAAAAACCACACACACACACACAAACACACAGCACACAAAAAAACAAAGAAAAAAACCTGGACAGAATTTACAAGGTAGCCTTAGACTACAGGACAGTTACTCCTCTGTTTCAGAAATAATAAATTGGAGGCCAATAGACATCTATCCTGTCACACAAGGGTAGGAAGCAATGTTCAGCAAGATGGTGCCTTAAGATAAGGATGAGTCATCCAGATTAAGATCAGACAAAAGGAGACAACAGAAGAGTAAGAAGTGCATAGCAGGGCTAGAGTAACATTACAAGAGAATACTGTTATTAGTGTTTTATTTCAATAAAACAAGTACAGAAGCAAGGACAAAGGTCTGACATGGCAGTGACTACAGCAGAAGAAACCTAGAAATTTCTTAGAAAGAAAATATAAGGATATTGTGAATACTGAAAACTGTTAGTCTCTCTCACCAAATCAAGAAAAAGTCTTATTTAATTGCTTGGGGTTTGTTTGGTGATTATCTTTTTTTTTTTTTTTTTTCAGTTGAATAGGAGCTGGCTGTCAAGCTTTACAGTTATCTGTACCTCCAGTAGATGAATTTCCAACAAAATTAAGTGGGTAGATCCATCAACTTGACACAGTAACAGCAGAGCTAAATTAGGTCAAATATCTCTCAAATATGCTAGAGAAATTTACCTCCAAGAAAAGAAGGGTCAATGCTGCCCTAGTGTAAGCTACTACAGTAAAGTTGAAGGAGCTGAAGATGGGAGGGCTCACCCCAGGATAACATGGTTTAGCAACCTAATCAAAACAGGAACATGTACAGCTCTGGCAATAAGTGTTCTCAAACCAATTTATTCATCTGGGTGATTAGTAATACCTTAAAGTCTACATGTAATTACAGTCTAAGTGTAACTGTGTCTGATTTCAGGTGACAGGGGAGAGAGTGTCTCATTTATAACTGAATTTTCAGGCACTTTTGTCAACATCTGCAAACAGCTTTTTGATCACCTACATATTTGTATGCCATTGGTATTCTTATAATCCTGCCTCTATAGGAGGTTGCTACAAAGGCAAATGTGTCACAGCTCACCTGATGCACTTGCAAACAAACCTTGATAGTCATTATTGTATTGCCCTTAAGAACTATCCTGCCAGAATTAGTTCACTGTGTTTTCTACATGCAGTATCTTAAATCACATACAACATCTCAAAAGCAGCTACCACATCAAAAACAAGAACTTCAAAAATGTTCTTCTAAAATGACAGTCTTTTCTATTTAGAACTCTATTCACACTTCTCAAAACAAGATCTTAAGGCTGGACTCCCCATAAAAAGAGGCTTCTGAGACTGAATTTACATTTCTGGTTGTTTTAATCTCTGTCCCTGATTTTCGTTTCTCCACTGGCCATGCTACGTCACCTTTACCCACACAGAGCAGTAAACAGCTACAGTTTTTACCGTGACTGATATTTAAAACAGATTAGCATGAAAAGCACCAACTCTAACCAAAGCACAGGCAACTTTGCTCTTTAAACTTTACTGACAACTGACTGACTACTTCATCCTAGCCTTTAAAATTATGACATGCTTCATTTGCTGTGCATGTCTGGGGTGTTCAACTCTAAGGGAAAGGTGCAGATATCTACATAGAAATGTTAAGAGCTTCCTAGTAGAGTGTATATGGAAAATGGATTGCACTCAGACTTACTTCAACACATCTCTCACGTACTCAGCTAAAAGGGACTTTTCGACACATATACCAAAAGTGTAGCACTTGCACATAGAATACAAATATTTAGTACCAGCCTCTACTCCATTAATGTAAAAAGCACATTTTGCCCGATAAGGCAAAGTGCAGAGGGGGACTTTGCTTGTTGTCTTCTTTAGACTCACCAAAATGGCAAGGAAAACAGTCTGTAAAGCTGGCATTTCTGAAGAACTGCTCACGGTCATGGAAGACGTAAAAGCCCACAAAGTTCTTGTAATTTATGCACAGAGCTACTCTCTCCAAAATCCAATACTTGATCTAGAGCCCTGCCTCCAAACATTAAACTAACTCATTTTTCTTAGTATGAAAGCCGTATATCCACTGTAAACACATCAATATAATCTCTTAAGAGAAAGAATTATTTTGTGTCTTAATATTATAGGATAACTAAATGTAGTTGAAAACCAGTACATTTAATTGCCATCCTGCTCCCTGAAATAGCATAATAGGTCCATACTTGCTCCAAAGCAAAAGCTCCCAGAAATGACAAGTTCTGTCTGGAGTAAAAAGTTCTGAGCTGAATGTAGGCTGGAATTCCTTTGGAGCTAAAAGTAAATAAATGGTCTCCAGGCAGTTCTTCCTGTGTATAGGATAGTGCTCTCTACATTCATGTAAATAAAGAGAAACTGAATTCAAAGTATCTGATTTGACCACAGTGTTTTGTTACTGGAAGAAGACACTTTGCAGTTCTGTACTTTTATAGCTAAAAGAAGTACAATGAGATGGTCATATTCAAGGTGAACAGTACATCAAATGTGTCATTTGACTCTGTCACTTCTAGAGAACAGAATGCAAATCTTGTTTAAAATCAAAACCATTTTGTGCACCTTACATTAATCCCTATTCATTTATGTAATGTGAACAGTTTATAAGCATACCTCACAGGATTCATTGAGGTATGTGCGTAAGACACCAAAATAACATAGAAAACTATTTTTTTGAGCTTTTAGAAGGTGTTTTTTTCCAAGCTATTACTGAACTAATCATCTCATTCTACTCCACAAAAGGAATTGTACTGCTTGGGACACTATTAGTAAGGAATAAAACTCACGTCCAACTATTTTTGATCCAAGAGAAGCTAAGGTTTTTCTTCCTTCTTTCAAAAATTATCAACTGAATGTCTAAAAACTAATCTTTCAGCTGGGATGAAATAATTACTTGTCATGATACAGTCTGTGAATTCACTGGCTGGGGAGCAGCTCTGCTGGAAAAGAACATGACATCCTGCTGGACAACACTTTACAATGCATATCAGCAGCATGCTCCGGCAACAATGAAAACTAACAGCATAGTGGGTTAAAAGGACAGAAACATAGCTAATAGAATGAGAAAGGTGACACTAAATCACATCTAGAAAACTGTGTCCAGTTTTGGATCCTCTTATACAAGACAGACATCTATAAAGAAGAGCAAATTCAGCAGAAGGCCACCAAGATGGTTATGGGCTGGAGCTCTTACCCTGCAAGGAGAGAAAGAGAACTGAGCTCGCTCAGCCTTGAAAAGCAGGGCTTCAGGGGGACCTAACAGCAGCCCCTCGACACATAGGAGAGGAGTACAAACATAGCAGAGAGAGGCTCTTCACAGCCATGCATGGTGTGAGGACAATCTGACAGAGGTCAGAAATTGAGGGAAGTTCTGACAAGAGAGAGCACGGACGTGCACAAGAGCGCTTTTCACACCAAGCTCAGTTAAGCAGCAGAACAGGTTGCCCAGAGAGTTTGTGTAGTCTCTCTGCTTGAAGATTTTCAAGACCTGATGAGTCAAAGTTTAGAGAAAGCCAGTTTGAAATTCAGCACTGAACTTGCTTTGAGCAGAAGGCTGGGCTATAGACATCCTAAGGTCCCTTCCAACCTTAATTATTCTATAATTTTGTTCTGTAATGCACAGTTACAGAACAATTATATGACACATATTTAGTTATTAACATTGACTCCTTCTGGGGCAAGAGCGATTCATTTCTTAGGGATACTCTAAGACAGGTAACAGAAAATTAAACTGGTAATTATTAGCAGATAATGCAGCAATATCATTAAATAGTGTTTCCTGACACAGGGATTACTACTAAGGAAACCACAGAAATGTGCTGGCAGTCTACTAATTTTGTTCTCTCAATAGAAAATTGTGCAGCACTTTATTTCTGTCAAGTTGTGCCTTGTATTTCTCTCAAATAACACAGTGGGGGAGCTTAAATATCCAGACATTCCCAAGCTTTATAAGAAGGAATCCATATTTACTACTAACTCAAAAAACAAACTCGCAAGCAAAAAAAACCCACTGTAATGACAAAAAGGCTCAGGGATGTATGATACTGCTGCTTTGGCACCTGCCATAAAATGCCATTAAAATAACAAAGATATGAAAAACCCCTAACAATTTAAAAGCTTTGAAAGCTGAGTATCTCATATATAAAAAATTTAATAATAAAATGTATTTCAGTCAATTAAATAAAACTGAGAACATGTTGATAATGCACTTGTAGGCAATAGACAATTCCACCCAAGGGACAAGAGCACTCCAAGATAAATTAATTACTTGCTATATTTATTAACAAAATCAACTTTAAGTGCTCAGGGAATTTAAAAGGTGAAACCTGCCCCCACTGAAAATAGCTAAAAGGAGATGTAAAGTTAGGGAAGATAATTTAATCGTTATATCAAAAGTGACACATCAGTGACAAAGCAAGAGTGTACTTCCACTAGAAACTTCCCTCCTCTTCTGAAAACAGAAAAGTTCCATCCACACGACACTGTTCTCTCTCACAACATCCTGAGAAACTTCTACCTCAGCAGCATTACCGAGTACCAATAGTTACGAGGAGTTAGGTGTACAGGTGGTATGATGGGATGAATATATGACCATAAGTTTTTACATTATATTCAGAAAAGTTTAGGACACCTATTGCTTCAGACAAAGACAAAAATTCCAGCAAGAAATAATGACGCCATAACAACAACACAGCAATCTCTAAAATACTGAATGCAATGGTTAAAATACCTAAGATAAATTATGATCCAACATAAAATTTTTAAGTCCTGTTTGCAATCTCTCTCTATTTTGGCAGAGCTAGCACTTAAACAATTTACTGTAGGATTCTGTTTCTTCCTCCTTTCCAATCATTTAAAGCAAGAAGAAGGGATTGCAGTGGAGGCACTTGGTTTGATAGAGACATAGTTGACTACATTTGGTAGTAAGTTTTAGAAGCTAAATATGAATTTACTTATTCTGAGACTATTAAGTAACTTTAATTAAGCTTTGAGAAAGGTGACTGAACAAAGTTGGTGTATATTAACCCACGGTTCAAATCTAACAAAGGCCTTCTTGATACCAACCATTAAGGGCAGAACAAGCTACTGGCCAAGAATCTTGCAAATAAATTACAAGAACGCAGGTAAAGCAACCCCTCAAGAACAACCAGAATTGTGGGGTAGGAGAGTAAGCCAACAATACTATGAACATTATTGATCTGATACTCCAGGCTAGAAATTAAATACCATCCTGCATAGTTTTATCTCCTGGTGTCACGGCCATGGTTGCTAGTAATACACAGAAATGTTTTTATTACATTGAGGCAGAGTTTTTTTATTTTATAAAATATTGTATAACTTCACTCAAAAGCATACCTTCCAACATAGCTAGCACTGCTGAGAGGGATGGTGCACTCTTGAAGAAGAAAACAAAACCAAAACCAAACACAAACAAAGAAAACACCCTACCAAACCAGAAACACACACACCAAGCACAGTCCTCTAAAGCTGCCTCCCTCTCCCATGCACAGCTATGTCTTGGTTTTACATTGGGACTACACACACGTTTCTGAAAGCATTTGGGAACATTCTACAAGGCAGGCACACAAAGTTATCTTAACACTTCAAGGACTGAGCAGAGACCTTAATAAAATATTCTGAGACAAGCAAAAAAAATGAAAAAAGACATTACCATTATTTTAGTTTAAAATATTACACACATGCAAAAAAACCTGAAAATTCAATGAAGTATTCAGTATTCACATTTGCGTGGATACTTTCTCTGGTTTTTAGAGACAAAGGATAAAACAGACTGAACACAGAATTATTTTTAAATCCATCTGACAGCATGTCCCTTCCAGAACTAATTCAATTGACCTGACACGTGAAGCAGTCAGCAGACCACAAAATAGGTAGGCAGTTTTTGCAGGTCAGATTGCAGGTGCCCAATTTGCATGAAATTTGTGATTTCAGTTGTTAAGTACTTTCACTTCCTCTATTTTGCAATACTAAAACTGAGGTAACCAGAATAAACATTTCTGTTTCTGCCTCATTGATTTCTGCCCTGGTGAGACCGCATCTGGAATATTGTGTCCAGTTCTGGGCCCCTCAGTTCAAGAGGGACAGGGAACTGCTGAAGAGAGTCCAGCACAGAGCCACAAAGATGATGAAGGCAATGGAGCATCTCCCTTATGAGGAAAGGCTGAGGGAGCTGGGTCTCTTTAGTTTGGAAAAGAGGAGACTGAGGGGTGACCTAATTAATGTTTATAAATACGTGAAGGGTGAGTGTCAGGAGGATGGAGCCAGGCTCTTCTCTGTGACATCTAGTGATAGGACAAGGGGCAATGGGTTCAAGCTGGAACATAGGAGGTTCCACTTGAATATGAGGAAAAACGTCTTTACAGTGAGGGTGACAGAGCACTGGAACAGGCTGCCCAGAGAGGTTGTGGAGTCTCCTTCTCTGGAGACATTCAAAGCCCGCCTGGATGTGTTCCTGTGTGATCTGACCTAGGTGTCCTGCTCCGGCAGGGGAATTGGACTAGATGATCTTTCGAGGTCCCTTCCAATCTCTAACATTCTGTGATTCATTGAAGATGGTGTCTCTAAACAACACAGGGAATGTTTTGGATATGGTATTCAAAGGTACGGGATATGATATTCAAAGGATCACTCAAATCCCCTAGTTTATTTCAAGAAACAAAAGTGTATTCTTCCACTCAACCAAAAACCACTTCCTCAAATGGTGTATTTTGTATTAGACATACACCCATTATCCAGTATCTCACTTAGGATCAAGCAAATCATAACACTGGGCAATTACTTTAAACAGTTTTAGCTAGAGCTTCAATTTTCTAGCTAAACAATTACTTTCTTGTGTCCACACTTTGTGTATGTGGGGGACAACTAGGTTCTGCTCAGAAAGCTCAGCACACTTCACAAAATTTTATCAAGCCTTGAGCAATGCATTCTCAAATGCAAATTTTAATTTTTAAATAAAAAATTCTTGAAACAGAAGGCTAAAATAAACCCCAAGACCTACTGATATATGAAGGAGGAAATTAAAAAATATTCAAATCAGATTTCCGTTCATAATGTTTCATTTGCTATTTTACACTTAAAAACATAGCAGAAGTTGTATCTCCAACAGTACTCCATCCAGAACTGGAGCTCCACTACCGTATTTCAGCATAAACATATTGAGAACAAAGCTTCTTGATATAGCAATGCTTTTTAGAGATGTAAGCTTTTCTGCACTTTCTTAGGCTGTGTAAACACTCTATCACAGTATACCAACTATACCTGTATAAAAATTATCAGCACCGGTGATAGCTGAGTTTGCTGATCAAACTGGGATAAGCCATACTGTCAACAGCACGAGTTATACTCATATTGTTACAATAAAGCTTTCCAAAGTATGCAGGCACAAAGGAAACTCTCCATGGGACTTTAGTCTCTAGACTTGATCTTCAAAGATGTTCAGCATTAAAAACCCTCATGCCTGAACACAGCACCCATAATTCTCAATTATGTTAGTTGCATAGTGAAATTACAATATAAAAATGAAGCTTATGTAATTAACCTTCTGTTTATTTGATTTCATATTCAAGTAAATCTTTAGTCCAATTTATGATGTACTGCATATAAAATAGAAAGGTCCTTATGGACTGTTCATTCATGTAGCAAACTTTCCAACACATTTTGGTGGCCCGCATAGTTGGATTCCATAGTACCTCAACCAGCTAAAAATCCACATGCTTTATCATCCTTTTAAAACAATAAACCTCAGTTTCCACAAACAGAGAAAACTTCCTGCAACTATCATCAGTAAATTATATTAAGGATATGAGAAAGGTTTTCTTCTTTGTATCATTTTCAGTTCTTGTCAGGTAGCTAGACTGGAAACTGAAGCATGACTGGCTTTGTACACGTTCCTCTTCTGTAGATTGTCCATCCCATTAAGACTGCAGGGTTCTGATGGTACAAAGGCTCATCCATCCAAATACGATCATGTATTATCACGATCCTTGAGAACTAGACTAACAACTTCTTCCACGCAATGTCACCTGCTAGCTCTTAACAGCTATTTACTAATGCTGAAAACAGACATCAACTTCTAACAAGCAAAGCTGTGCCACTGTCAGCTCAACCTGGCATTAGTCTGCACTGCCACCAGAAGCAGTGGCCTACTCCTTTAGGCTCCTTAAAAATGACCCAGCAAGCACTGTTCATGCATCCATCCAGTAAACTACACTGGGAAACTTACATGGATGAAAACTAACCTTCTCACTTGCGTCCCAGGTTAATTTTCAGCTGCATCAGTTTCCTCACTGAATAGCTGTACCATTGTTATTGTCAGTCAGAAGTGAAGGAGGCAGAAATAACAGCTATTTAGTAGGGAGGGAAAGAAGTCTGTTGCAGCACTAATGATGTATGCCACCTCATACTGGTTGTGGAACAAAGGTGTCAAGAGAAGGAATTAAACATAGGAATGCTCAAGCATACTACCACAGCTATCCAGGTCAATTATAATTTCTTTATTAACTTCAGCAGCATTGCACATGGACTTTGCTAATATGGTAAAAAGCTACATGAAAAATGTATCACTTCCCCAAAACATCTTTCCTTTAGTTTTAGAAATACTATTATTAAGGCATGATATGTACTTTTAATTAATCTCTCAACTGAAAGTCTGGAGATGGGACTTAAGAAGTTGTCTGATACTGTTAAGAGATATTAACATCTGTTTTATCTCTTCTAAAGCAGATGGTGAAGAACTCACTGATTTACCATGTTCTCACCCATTACTTCTGCCCTTGCACGACTGCTGTATTTCAAGAAAACAGTAGGAAGACAGATAAAAGATGTCACACAGATAAATTCAATCCAGAAGATTAAACAATTGCAGTTATTAAAGTGATATTTGTGAAGTTTTTAGGAGGCTAACAAAAAACTTCAGTGTTCCTAACCATTTACTGTACCAGAGCAAGTAACAAAACCGATGACTGATTTTTCTCTCATGAAAAAGAAAATCTATAGGAAATATAGGAAATCTACAGCATCATAAAATATATAATTAAACTCCAATACCTGAAAAAGTGTAACACATCAAAAGATGCTGCCCACTTATTAGCTATCAAGTTTTATTTCTGTGAATGAGAATTTTCAGGTTTGTTCAATACAGTATCTACTTTGTAGAAAATAACACAGAAGCAAATAATATCTATCTATTGGTATCAACCCAAAAGGTCTAAACAATTTTAAGTGTAAATCAAAACACAGTTCAAAGGAAAGACTAAATTCCCCTGTTGATTTTTATAAGGTAAAAATACACTGATAAAATGTTTGATTTTGAAAACAAGAATTTATAGGACATTTAAATTTAAAGCTTGAGAAAACTTACAGGTAGCATAACAAAGTTATGATCATAGTTTTCAGAAAAAATGCAGAGAACATGCAATCCCTGCTTGGAGATCAGAGCTTCTCAGTTAAATATTCATATGCATGTCGCACACTGCTGTAACTGTTAGGCTGCTGAAGGCTTTGCACCAAAATTGTAGGCGTAGTCAATGTACTTTGCAAGAGGACAGAATACAAGTGGCTTGTGGACTGGATTGGAGATGCTCAGTCTGGATCTCTTCTACAAACATACACAGACACTCTCCAAAAAACACCCTTGTTCTTGGCTCCACAGTATTTCTGAATTTACTGATCAATGCAGACCACTCAACATGGTCCTAAAAAACATGCAACAGACTTAATACTGCCTGTTAGAAAGATAGAAAAGAAAGCATCCCTATAATAGTATTGAAATTACTAAAATTCAAAGAAAGGGAGGTTGCAGGGGCTGATTTCTTGCAAGGAGTCTTGGCATTTTTTGCCATTGTTCTCACCACAGGTACGTGTCCAGTATGAAAATACAGCAGTTCATTCCAGACAGTCCCGTGAGCACTGAAAAAACAAATGAATTATGCTGAACAAACCAAATACAAAATGTTAAAGACAGCTTGGACAGTAAGGCCTGAGACAGGTGATGGCAAGCAGATGTACAGGACAAAACCAACATAACTTTCTGCCCAACCTTCATGGACTAGCAGCAATCTCCCCACTGGGAAGGAAAGTAGAGACTTAGCGAACATAACACTGTGGGGAAAACAAATCAGTGAGCACGTGGTATCATCAAGCAGGGCAAAAACTTATCCACCTGCTGCTCTAATAAGCCCTAGTATCCAGATCTACTATGGGCTGTAACACCGTCTTGCTTGTGACAAAGCTTTTGGCCTAACACAAGGCATTCACTCTTCATCATATGTACTCAGCAAATGACGTGTAATGGGCACTACTTTTTTAGCCAATAGCTCCAGTAGCTTGAATATAAAGACAGGACTCAGGCAAACTCCATTCTCAGAGGCAGCATCACCATCTGAGCATGTACTTCTTCGTATCAGAAGTGATCATGACTTTAACTGGCTCAGTATGCATTTCATATCCAATGAATCAATGTCTTCCACATAATACATTTTGCATCAACAATAGCTAGCTATAAAGAACAACATGTATATCTTTGCAAACTTCCTCCAGAAGCTCAGGAACTAGTTCTGAAATATGCTGTAAGATCTGCTTTAGGTTATGATATGTTCCTAGTTAGGTGCAAGTAAGAAAGAGAAATCAGGTGACAGCTTCACATACATTTAAAATAGCTCAAGACACAGACCTTTTTTTTTTAAGGGATATTTTCCCTCATCTCTTATTTTTATTTTTATTTTTTTTTAAACACAAAGAGCAACTCACCCTCTAATGGATTTCGTACTACATGTATTTCTTCTCACCTAATAGCTTTATAACTAGATGGCTTCTATCTACCTCTCAACACTTAGAGAAAAACAGAACTCACTAGAAATACCAAGATCTGAGATTCCGTTTATACTAGTGTATATTTTGTCTTTTTTAAAATAGCTGATAAAAATATTGCATGCCATTGAATGATTTACCACCAACGAAAGATTAAGCTAAACCACGAACTCACATATCTTTCCCACACATTGCCTCCCTGCATGATGTACCAGAACAGACGTGGCTCACTGCAGAACTAACCACCCTGCGCCATTTTGGTGACTAGCAGTAAGCTGTAGTAAGATCTGAGTCAGCACAATCTCACCTTCAAAGGAAGTGAGCCTAGAATTCACTTTTTTTGGGTATCGTTCTGCCAGAACAAGCCCAAACCTTCTGGTCCTTAAAACCCACCAGGGATCTTTACGCTAATAAAAAGGCTGAAGCCAGAGCCCTTTGACATGCTGAAGTTCTTTCCAGCTGCTGCCTTGAGACTAGCCACTTCTGATCCCCACTTTGAAACACCTGTTCCAGCTTGATGCTCAATGTCATTCTGCTCAAGAATAGCAGCTCAGGATTTGCGTACATTCACTCTTGGCACTCCCTGGCTTCCATTCTCTCAGGGAGAAAAATGTCATTACCTCTCATTATGTGCATCACAGCACCTCCACTATGTGTGTGTTTCTGACAAACATGAGTTTCAGAGAGAACAAGCACACCTTCACCTACGTCGGCTACTGTTCAATCTTGCTTCTCTGCTCTCCCCCTACACAGTATCCTTCAACAGGTGACTTAACCTGGGTTAAGGCCTTCAACTCTATCCAGGATCTGATCAATGGCTTCCTTCTCACTTCCTCCCTCTTTTCAGAGCCTGTTGCAGAAGGCATCCTTATTCCTCAAGCTTATCCCTCAGCAGAGCTCCCCAACCCAGCAAAACCAGAGGCCTACCTTAAGAGAGGAAAGGAAAGAGGACCCAGTACACAGAAGCCAGGTCAAAGAACAAGCTAGATCCTCCTTATACACAAACACACAGGCTTTTCTGGGTCTTTTCTCCCTTGTTGCTTTTGTTGAGCTGGTATGCCACACATACTTGAACCACTGGAAAGCTGATTCTCCCAAATATGAGGTAAATGTAAAAACCTATCAAGAATTTACACAGAGAAGCCAGACCCTTGCCTACTAATCTCTGGTTTCCTACATTTAGGACATTCTTCTAACTCTATATTGACAGGTTTACACTCTATCTGACATCTTTGCCTATTCCAGAGGACAATTAGAGGAATTAGAGACTTAGAGGCCACTGAACTGAGCATAAAGGAAACAAACCCAAGATCTGTTGCAGCAAAACAGCTCTACAGATTTGTATCCTCGCTGTTCAAGAACAGAAGTTTGTTCACTTTTGTGGGTTCTTTTCCTTTTCTTTCTTATGCACTTAATGAGGTGACACTGTAGATTTTACCTGCCTGACAACGCTCAAGAAAATTCTCCCAACCAAAGGTAGTAACATGAACAGAAATAATTCTTCCTTCATCAAAACATATGCTAGCAGCTCTTTATTTCTTTATTCATTATTACTAATTTAACATTAAATATTCTTAAAATTAATTTCTCATTAAATATTCATGCAATTTCAGAAATGACAGGCAGTGTGTTTTGTATTGGCTCTAACATACATGCCCAGCTTGTTTCATATATTGAACAGTCATAATACTTGCTAATAACCTCACTTACGAAAGAAAAAAAAAAATGTTCAGAGTTCAGAATCAACCCTTTAGATTTTAAGAACAGTATATTATAATTAATATAACATAAGCATGTCTATGAATTCTAACAATTGAAAAGGCTTTCCTCCAGGGTTTCCCAGTTCTGTATCTGCCTTTTCCCCAGTGCTACATTACAAGTTTTGCTAGACAAATTTGCAGAACTCTCAGGACTCCAAGGTGTTTTCTGTAGGTGATGTTTTCATTGCTGGTTTTTTTGGGTGGTGTGTCTGGGGGGACTTAAGGTGTTGGTTTGGTGTTTTTTTTCCCTGTTTTAATTCAACCATTACTGATTTCAATCCAAACCATGTGGTTCCCTTCAAGAAACATTTTTCAGAGCACATAAAATCCCATGTTTTACTCTAGAGATCTGAGAACATTGGGGAGTTATACATGCAAATTTCCCCTTTTCAAACGCTTAAGTGATATGCCCTGCAGGGATCTTAAAGACATAATTATTTTCCCTGCAGAGGATTTTTAAATGATATAGCATAATCCGATTTACTGAAAAAATGCAGGAGCCTTATTCTCTTATTTCTTACTTCGGTAAAATGCCAATTGCTTTTGCAGGGAATGGTCCTTATCTAAGAAAGCAATAAATCCTGCACAATGAACACACCATTAATAGCAATATAATCTTATCATGTGCATACCACATCCTCTGTTTAGACAGATCTACAGTCATCAACTAATTCACCCGTTTTACCCTGAGGTTAAAAAAGGGGAAAAAAATAACCAAACAAGAAACTTCCATTTTACCATAGGAAATTAAAATCCCAGAAATTTAAATAGCTGTGGAGAATATCACTGTTCTAGCCAAAATTAGATTTGAGGAGTTTCTGGTATCAGATGCAATACTGAAAGTATAGGTTTTCAATTAAAAAGCTACATCTGGATGCATAATAATATATCACAAAGGTGCACTTGTACCCCTGGAGAAACAAAGAAGCTGGAAGAAGCTATTAATTAATTCTTTTTACAAGCCAGCAGTCTTCTTACAAAACCAGCAACACATTAAATCAAATAGAGTGGGATGTGAAACACAGAACTGTAAAAGTTATAAAAATAGACATTGAAACAGAATGATTCAATGGAAAACACTGAACCATTATATTTTCAGAATATCACATTTCCTTGATAGAAGTTTCTTTTTCCCCAAGTCTTGCATTTACTCAACAGGCATAAAATGGACTTCTCAAGCTTGTAATTGAAAGTAGTATTAATATTTGCTTTTCACCTCCTATTTCAACTTCATTTAGCATTCAAACACACAAAAGGGTAGAAATATTTAGGCCACTGTGTAAACTATAGTGTTCTTCAAAGAACTAATGATCTTGAAATTACGCAGCCTCAAGGCTGAAACGCTCAGATCAGATTCACACAGATCAGTAAGATCTTTGCTCTAAACAGATGTAACTCTGGAAGTTTTTATATCTCTATAATTCTGAACATGACAAATGCACAGTGAATCCACTCTTTGTAAGATATTAAGTACCAAAAAGTTATCTTTAGCTGTGCTGGTTTTCATTCATTTGCTTAAGAAATAAACTCGAGCTTTTGAATTGGTGTTACTCAGAAAAAATTGTACTTTGATATTCATATACACAAAACCACAAATCAAATAGTAATCATATTTCAAGTTAAAGGTCAAAATATGCATTGCTTTCTAAGAGTAAAAATATGCCCAATTTGGCTATCATGTTACACTGTTCATTTAATGAGGTTTAATTTCAGAAACAGAACGTGTTTCTTCAATTGCAATTTTTCCAGCTTTTTAAAACTCCCAATCAATACAGACCATCAACAATTCCTGTGTTAACCACTAAGAAAAAATAAGCAAATTAACTGAGTATTTGCCCTTGATTTATTCTTTGGTCTCCATTTACTACACTAAGTTGAGTGAATGGAATGTGAATCTAGACTGAAGGAGTGTGACTAAACACCTATGTTGTGTGACAAAAACACAGTGTATGCTCAGTGCGCTGTAATGGGAATTAACTGAAAAAGTCATACCTGTGGGCACAAAGCCTCTATGTGATTAGCTGCCATTTGGACAATTTTCATTCCATCTTCATTTGTTGACAATGAACAAGCCAGATTAGCAACCTTAAATAAACAAACAGACAAGTTTTGTAAGCAAGTATTCATCCCCAGACTCTGAAACTTGCCAAAAAGCATCTCTGCTGGAAAGCCTTCACTATCTGTGGAAATCCATTTGTCAAACAACATATTTGTAACTGTGAAAGAGATGAATACCAAATACAAACTTAAGAACTAGGAGGGGGGGGGTGTGCCATGATGACACAAATAAAATAAAGCAATCCAGTGAGGTAGAGATTAATCCTGAGTAATCATAGTGCAGAAGATACTTCACTCGTAGGAGTTGAGAGCAACTGAACTGGGAAATAGCATTTGATATTCAGCATTACAGCACTCAACACGGCTTTTGATAGAACTCAGATACCCTATATAAATTAACTGTTAGTCTGCTCTCCTGCAAGGATAAATGATAAAAGGTACTTGCATATTCTTTTTTTCTAATTTTGTGGTATACTGAACTATACAAGATTATTACATGTTCCTAGCTTCTGGCACTAGCTTTATTCATGAAGCCTTAAAAAGTCTTCTGAGGAAAGTGACTGTTCATACAAAAAAAAAAAAAAAAAAAAAAAGTGTCATGGAAAAACTAGGAAGGTCAACAACAAATAATGGCTCTCTACTTTTTTTAAGAAAAAAACTACACTGATGTATGTATGTCTTCTAGTCACTGCAGCATCTTTATAAGCATTTATGATTATGTGCATTTTTATGAGCTTAATAAAACCACATAGACTTCAATATTTGTTTAGAGTGAAAAAACACACTCCTGTGGACTGGCAAAAACATATTCCAGTGAGCAACTAAATAATATCACAATGTTGCTTTTTTCCAACCCATTTTCTACCATAAAACTAAAGTTCTTTCCAGATCAAGGCAAATAATAATACTGAGCTATTTATAAGCTGCTGACAGAATTTATATGTCATTTTTGCATTGTTTATAAAATGCTTTAGGATACTTCAGATCAAAAGTTACACTACTACTTTCAGTTTTATTAGTTTTTACTTTTGTGAGAATAAAGTTAGGAACTGAACTCAAAAATATATTTATGTCGCTTTCCCTGTCTCAGATTTTCACCTTCCAGTCTTCAAAAAGATTCCTGAATCTGCTAATTTAACTACTGTGGGGCACTACATATCTGCAAGCCTTTTCACTCATATTTTGGTTCCTTCTGCACATCTCTTAATTTTGCCTGTCTCTCTCTCTCTTCCATTTTCTGCAGAACTGAATTACCTAGTACCATAATCACTACTTATTCAGCAAAATTAGCTCTACCTTGTACACAGGAAGGCTTATCACTGCCCCTGTTCAACTGTAACCAACTACCTCGTTAACATGAAGAAACTCCTCAGAGTATTATGTAACTTCAAATATTTCCTGTAATGCTATTTGTCAAGCATGCTAATGATTCTATTTCCATAAATAATTAATGAAGTGTATTTGAATACCAATGGATTAGATTGTTCTTTTTTTAACCAACATAAACCTAGAACAACCCACTGCAACTGGTTTATTTTCAGTTCCATGTGCTCAGACAACTGTTATCTCATACATTTAAGTTCACTTGGGAGACTGTTTTGATAAACTGGGCCTCAACCAGCATAAAAATGGAAAATAAACTGAACAAACACCATACTCTGAGGCAAAGATCATATGTATGTAATGTAAGGGAAAATTCTGCACAGTAACATGTCAGAAATAATTTCCTGTTCAATAAAGTTGTCAGGCTTGATGCACAGGCCCATTAAGCCTTCTCTCCTTGCTTTGGGTCACAGTAAGGACAGCTGAAGAACTAAGTTAAGAATTCACACTCTGGACCTCAGTGTGCAGAGCTCTGGTTAAAACCAAGAAAAGATACTGTATTTGGACTACATTTGTGCTCTAATCCAAGTTAGCTGAAGAGTCCACTAAACAGAAACTGCCTATAGGTGTGACCTGTGTCTCACTGACAGTTTCTCAAAAAATGTACCATCCACACCAGTACCACACTTAATCTACTGGAATAACCACAAAGTGGCCCTTGATTTCTGAAGAAAGGTCCTTCCATGGGCCCAAACGTAACAGCAGGTGAAAGACCCAAATGCAAACTATGACACCTCCCCTTAGCACCGTTTGTTAAAATCAGAGGGCTTTCCAGCAGTACTACACAAGTACAGAAATAAAAAGAAGCCTACCCGAAAAGGAAAATAGGATAAGCAAAGAGCTGCCTAAAACTCAACCATTTTACTGCCTTGTCTCTACCTCTTTGTTCATACAGGCAGAAAAATATGTCAGTATAAAAAAAACCTTATTTTAGCAGTAGGCAGAAACGTTCTATGCTATATTAAACCAGAAGAAAGCATACTTTTCAAAAGGAGAAAGTGACTGTCCAATTCTATAATCATGTAACCAACAACCAACCTTCTGATTTTCCCTATCTCAGCCTGACAACAAACACTACAAATCAGACAGAAGTTAAACATGAAGCAAGAGAAAGAGGCCATCAGTCATGAACAGGATCAGCCAATTCCTTAAAATATCTAAGAGGAGTGATCAAAACTCACTTTCAGAACATATACAGCCCTTGAGGGAACTGGGCACCACACACACAGAAGTGCTTTTGAACAGAGATCAGTGAGCTGGGCTCAACTGTCTGACATCAACCTGTCTGACAGTAGCAGGATGCGACAAACATCTATCACCAGTGAAAGCCAGTAAGGATCAGGGTGGATCAACCAGTTCTCAAACAAATACATCTCAAATTCAAAATATCCCGCATATTTTCCAGTTTTTAAACATACTACCATCTTATGAGAGGGAGTATTTTGCCTTTTCCCCCATCAATTAATCTTTTTGCACCTTATTACATGTTTCAGTGTAAAATTTCCAAATATCTTTTTCCTTCTGCATTCACTTTTTTTTTTCCTTTCCTCCCTGCATGAAACCTTCTATCTCCCACACCTACACAAATACAAAACATATAACAAACTCTTGTTGGAATATTCGAGGTTTTAGGCCCTTTTCCCCTATAAAACAAAGGTAAGATCCAAACACAGGCACGATCACATCTTCAGTTATTTTCTTAGTACTCATTATTCAAAGAGTCTATGAAACAATACATATTACCCTTCTTTTAAGGATTTTTCCATTAGACTAAATAATGTACAGCTTTGTCATACATATATACCCAAGTGTACTCAGGTGACTTTGTTTCCCCTAGCCACAAAATCTTAAAGACTCTTCCTGTTGTCAGAACCAAAATCTTCACCTCTTTGCCTCTGACTAGTTAATGGAGATGGAAATCGACCCCACAAGATGCAGCATATTGCTTCCAAGATGCGTACACCTTCTATTATTTAAATCAGCACGAGCTAAGAAGACTCAGTATGCTAACAAAATGAAAACACACATCTCTCACTTAGCACTTAATAAATATTAGTGGAACAGGAGAGGAAAGAGATTTCTTTCCAGCAGTGTAATTACTTAGTTACAATACCAGAAATTCTTTCATTTCTGTGTTTTCAATTCCTTGAACAAGTAGGACACCCAACAAATAAAACATTAAATGATTTTTTTTGAATGAGAAACAAAAACACAGTTCATGTAACAGTTCTCAAAATAGTTCAAAATAGAAACAGTCCCCTACAAAAGATACATATTTATCCTTTTATAAAAACAGCTACAGTTTAAGCGCCTTGTTCTGATGCAACAACTGAATTGGTTATACACGCTACAGATTTAATTTTTATAAATAAAAGATCAATCACACTGACTGTAAATTAATTTGACAATACACCAAAAACAGAATTCACCTCTAGACAGTTACAGAGAACAACCACTCAGAAATGTAATAAGTACTGTATCACAAATACTTACCAAAAAATCATCACAGGGGAAGACCCCAACAAATCCACAGATAACAAAAGAAAATGAAAGATTAGTGCAACAAAACATACCTTCAAAATTTAATCCATCTTGGCATCAGCCCTTGAATGAACTTTTGCCTCCGCAGAAGGTATGGCAATTCATTTTATATTTAAGTTTATTACAACCATCTGCTTTGGCAATATAGAAAGTATACAGCAGTACAGGTTTCTGCAATAAGTATTTTTTGCACTAAGCAGCAGCTAATCTACATTCCAGTTTGTTCTCAGCTATCATTATTATTAACTACTGCTACAGAATTATAGATGTGTGTGGTGCTTGAGCACTTATAAGCAAATCTAAGATGAGAATAACAGGGGAGTCAACAGTAACACCTCGAGGGTTAGCTATGGCTGAATAAAGTCTGATGTGTAGAATGCTAATGAATATTACTTAGAAGCATAAACGAACTCTTCAGCAACAAAATAACATTTTTTTTCTCCATAGTTGAAATGCAACAAGAGAGGAAGACACAAGCATATACCTACTCAATAACACAAATTCAATTCACTGTATCACCAAAGTAGCTCACATCAGCCATACAAACTTTGATATTAATTTTCACACATCCACCATTAATATCACCTACCTCATTTTCTGCAGGACACAATACTGTGTTTCAAATTGCATGTGACACATTCAAAAACAGTTAAACTGTTCATCCTCTAGAGAATTCAGCATGTCCAATTTATCTTTAAAAAAGGAATCTCTTCTTGATACAACAAACAAAATGTCAGGATAATGGGTTGCTCTTCACAGGGCCAACAGCAAAAGGACTACCTTAGATTCTTAATCTAAAATTAGTGCAGAAACATTGTATTTCCCCGCAAACTACTGAAGAGCAGTTCAATGATATAACCAAATAACTAAAGGAGTATGAAGAAACACAAATGCATAGGACAAGATTGTAATTTCACTTTACCTGTGAAAATCCCAAATACTATCACTGAGTTTGGCTAAGGCTTGCACCAAAAGGTGTCACTGGCCTTTCAGAAAAAGTTTTCCTCCCTAATTTAATTTAACCAAATCAGTACTGCAAAATAAATACACAAAACTATTCAACCATTTATACCAGCATACATGGCTAGTAAGCTGGGACGACACAGTATCAACGAAGGCAGTATTTTCTAAATTATTATTAATGGTACAAATTAGTTAGTGCTGTAATGAAAATCCAAATTAAAACATAGATAGAATGAATATATAATAAAAATGGGAAATAGTACACCTTTTCATACTGCATGATAAGAAGGATTAACCTGAAACTTTAGGCACTCTTATTGTCAATGCTGAGAAGCCTTCTCCTCAAATGGGAAAAAATGCTTTATCATAGAAGTAATTTTCCCAATATCCATCTTGGAGTTCCTCCCACCCTTCAGGGCAAAAAAAACCCAACAAAAAAAAACAAACGGTCATCCAACTTTTCAAGATTCAGCTTGTGGCAATAGCGGAATTCTAGCACTCTGAAAGCCTTCTCAGAGCAAGTACAAGTTCTATATCTCTATTTAAAAGGATGAAATTTACTAAAGAAAACAGGTTAGAGCCTAAAGCACAAGCACCTTATGTGACGCAAAAACACCAGCTCTTCCCACCTCACACAAACACATCAGATGTGTTTAAATAATTCTTCTCAAACATCGGTTTTCAGAAAGAAAAACAAGTCCCATTTCAGAACTTCTCACAAGTTAAGTCTCTCTTTCAGTACTCCTGGAATCGTTCTCCAACTCAGTTGTCTCCCTCTCTCTTTCAGTATTCTTGGAATCTTTCTCCAACGCAATTGTCTCCCTCCAACCTTTGGGACAGGATAGCACCAATCCAGTGCTAAATGGTGTGCAACCCTCACAGCACATTTGCACATACAAAAAAAAAAAAAAAAAATCTGATTTTCAGAAAATTGTTGGGCTTACAATTTACTGGATGACTCATTTTTTTCCCCCAGGCTCTCCAACAGTTGAGATGTTGACAACTGCTGTTTCCTAGATTTAAAATAAAGGAGAGTAACTCAAAAAAAACCTCTTAGAGAAGACTACCTTAATGATTACCAGAAAACAAGCCTTATTGAAGACTAGAAACAATCACAGAGCACAGATGTATAAATTTGTATCTACCATAAACAAAAAATGCATTCATTGCCCAGAGTTACACAGAATACAATATACCTTAATGTTTTCAGTGTTACTATAAAGACCTTTAGTCTATTCTTGTTCAGCTTCCACTGAACAGGACTTGAAAAAATAACATCCAAAGAAGGACTACTTTACCACTCCAGCTTTAAGCATTAAGGATAATGCATAACAATTAAGTACAAATACTGACCAATACACTAAACTGGCCTGCATATCCCTCACTTCCACTGACAAGCACAGCTGCTCGCACATGTGGTCCCATAACCTCATTATTGCTTATATGCAGTCCTTCATCTCAAACAAAGCCGAGCATTCTGACCTGAAGAACTGAAACTGAAAATCTGTCAGCCTAGGAAAAAAGGTACTTCTTTATAATATAGTTTACTGCCATTGTCTCATAGACTGATATTTTAGATTTTATGCCACAGAAAATTGGGTCTTAAAATGACAAGGCCATTGAGCTTACTGCCTGCAAGAGGAAACCACCACCTCTTAACATGGAGGACTCGGCAAGGAAGTAAACCCACAGATATTACTAGTCTTCAGCAGCTGGAATGGCCCTGTATGTGCTGGGCCGCGCACCGCCTGCCCGCACAGTGTTCTCCTCAGCACACAGCAGCTCGGCCGCCAGAAAAGCCTCGGCCAGTAACAGCAGGATTCTTCTCCAGAAGACAAAAATGCAAGTTTGGCAATCTATGCTAAAAGCTCGACACATAAACGTGCAACCAAACCCACCCACTCCCGCCAGCAGGACCCACCGCCACTGACCCGGGTGAGTGCCTGGGCTTCAGCTGCAGGCTGGCGCTGGGTGGGCAGCCCAGGCTGCGGCTCCGGGCAGAGTTGGCTGCTGCCCTACCAGAAAGTGAGGGCTCGTGGAGCCAAGCCCGGCAGTACCCGGGCTGGCCCAGATCAGCTCGGTTCTCGCCACAGTGACGCCGGGGCAAAAGGGCCCATGCCTGGAAAGGTTAAAAGAGCCCTTCCATGGAAAGAGGAGCCTCATGAAAAGCCACATTAAGCACTGTCATTTCTTCCTGCCAGCTCTGTTTTCTTCCCCCTGAATATTAACAAACCACACAGGAGAGAGGTGTGAGGGCTGGAATGTGCTAACTCTATTCAAAAAAAAATTTCCATATTTAAGTGAATCGAAATTTTGAATGGAAATTTAAAGCTGTAAACATGCTCAGGAGGCTTTTTATGAAATGCTCAAGCCAATGGTATTTGGCTATAAAGCCATTTTACTCGAAATACCTGCATATATGTATACTAGATAACAGAGTTGTCTGTAAAGCAAAACAAATGTTACATTGCTCCAGTGGTAAAAGTCTAATCTGTGCCACAGGTAGATAGTACATTCTTATGCATTACATTATGTCATTACTGCATTTCAGTATATTCTTAGCCATTCACTGTACAATTGAAATATATTGTAAAAATATAATTAAATCTCTCATTAATTTTTACCCTTCCTTTAGCCCTTAAATGAACATCTAAGTAATTTTTCTTGGGTTTATTAGTTTTTGTTCTCTTTGTGAGTGGGTGTCATGAGCTGTGTTCCTGCAGCTCCTGTGAAAGCCATCTATAGACAGCAACTTCCAAAGGCAGTGGAGCTAGAGGTAGTCTCCTAGGTACTGTGATTTATATGGAATAAATGGTGTACTAACACAAAATGTTTCTGTGTCATTGGAAGTCTTTATTTCATGTTAATTGAGTTTAAAGATTCATAAAACATAAGAAATCCTTGAGTCATTTTTGCAATGTTATTTCTGGTCTAGGAAGTGGTAAAAATTATCACAAAGGAAAACACTAAAACTGCGTATAAATGCTGCAACCAAAACTTACATTCAAAATCATAGAGATTTCCAGACTGCAGATTGCAATGCAGTCTGAGGCATCATGTGGGCTCACCCTTAAGCATGTGGATAGAATTCAAAGTGTAGGATTGTGATCCTACTGAATTCACTGACAAAACTCCTATGGAGACTGTATCTTGTTTACAGTATACTGGCCTTGAAAAAAAAGCAACTGAATTCTCTTCACTGTAAAGCAATGCACAGATGTGAAACAATCCTAACACACAGCAGACATCTGTCCAACAACAACAAAATAAGATATGCGAGGGTTACTAATATGCTTCAAAGGAAAAATTTCTCTGTACAAGAAAGTTTAGAATTATAACCTATCAATGATTCCTAATAAAGAGCTAGCAGGGTATATGCTAAGCTAAAACTCAAAATGGTGAACTTCCCATGACAAAAGTACATGAGAGATGGCTACTTCTGTCCATCTGTCACTTTAGTGGACCAGCTGAGTAAAAAAGAGCTAATAGGGTTGTGACTGAGGACAGTTCGTTAAAAGAAAACATGTCTAAATACTTTAATTCTGTCCTACTTGAGTCTAGCAAGGAGGCTTCTGGTGTCTAGCAAGAGCGGCCTGTGTTTTTAAGAACAAGAAAGTTTTAGAAATTTATCATGAACTCCATATTTTGAATACTAGGCTCACAGTTCTTAAAAAGCAGTTTAATATAATGATGTTAAAATGAGCAATGCGATCTCCTTGGAAGTAACTATTGACATTATTGCATATTGCCTGAGTTTGTTGTTCAGTTTCTTTTAAAGAGCTTCTGCAGAAGATTAATTACACCAAAGGGAAACAACAGTATATGCCTTTTGTCTCAGCTAAGCTGTCAAAACCAAACCCACCCAGCTTTCCTGTTAAAGATCGCTTTCTGGGCCTTCTGGCTTTCTGGGCTGAATACTCAGATTGCAGACTCATATTTAATTTTTCAGCTACCAATATCCCCAAGTCCTTCTCTTCAGGGCTGCTTTCAATCAATTAATCCTCCAGTCTGTACTGGTACTGGTGATTGCCCCAACCCAGGTGCAGGACCTTGCCCTTGGCCTTGCTGAACTTCATGGGGTTCACACGGGCCCACTCCTCAAGCCTGTCAAGGTCCTCCCTGATGGCGTCCACTCCCCAAGAATATCAACTGCACCAGCTTAATGTCATCCACAGACTTGCTGAGGGTGATTCAATCCCACTGTCTATGTCATTAATACCGATATTGAACAGTACCCATCCCACTATGGACTCCTGAGAGACACCACTTGTTACTGATCTACATTTGGAAGATAAGGCTTTGACTACAACTCTTCAGATGCAGCCATACAGCCAATTCCTTATGCATCAAATTGTCCATGCATCAAACACTTCCCTCTCCAATTTAGCAACAAGGATGTTGTATGGGACTGTGTCAAACGCCTTACAGAAGTCAAGACAGACAACATCGCTTCCTCTTCCCTTATTCACCAACTCAGTCATTCCACATAGAAGGAATGACTGAGATTAGTCAGGCACTGTTTGCCCTTTGTGAAAGCGTGTTGGCAGTCTTTAATCACCTCCCTATCATCCATATGTCTCTTGAGTTCTTTTAGTCAGTGGAATAACAACTTACAATAAAACCTCAATGTTTTAGGCTAGAAATCTGGTTTCCAAAAGAGGTGAAATTAATGCAAACCTATTCTCTGTGCATACATACATACACACACATATATGTATTATACACATAGATATGTTTCTCTCTTCTCAAGAACTTGAGATCCCATTGGCCAATTTGAACCAATAGGGGCCAGATTGTTTGAGAGAAGGATAACAGCCTCTAATAGATGCACTTTTGATGATTTACATAGAGGGTCACGTAGAACAAAGTATATTCATCACCTCCACTGACAGGAATAAACCTCCTCTTTCACCAGGTATCATAGAATCATAGAATGGTTTGGGTTAATAGGGACCTTAAAGACCATCAAGTTCCAAACCCCCTGCCATGGGCAGGGACACCCTCTACTAGACCAGGTTGCTCAAAGCCTCATCCAGCCTGGCCTTGAACACCTGCAGGGATGGGGCATCCACAACTTCCCTGGGCAACCTGTTCCGGTGCCTCACCACCCTCACAGTAAATAATTTCTTCCTAATATCTAGCCCAAATCTACCCTCTTTCAGCTTAAAACCATTACCCCTCATCCTGTCACTACACATCATGTTCCTACCACAGCATCTGTGTTCCAAGGGGAAAAAAAAAATCAAACCAACAAACCCTAAAAATTACACACACTCACAGAGATATTTGTTATTTAAGAAGCACAAGGTTTAGTAAAACTGATGTTAACATTTTGATGATGTGTGCCTTTTTTAGCACCTTCAGAATTATGCTGTTATAGGTGACTGGCTCATTACAGATTAGTACTGTCAAAACTATGAGACTTTTGGGGATGTAAGACTGAAGCACAGTTACCACAATTTCTAAGATTCTGAGGAACTTCTAAATCTGGTTTCTACAGTAACACAAGAAAAAAGTCACTGCCACTGCGCTTGCGTCAACTGTCTTTACACTATCAGCAAAAATGTTAACCAGGTGTATTAAGATGTGGAGTCCATGGTGAAGCAAGACAATTTCCCTGTCAGAGATAGTACATCCTGCCTCACCATACTAGGTGGCTGACACTTCTAGCTGTTGAAATATGCCTCTCAGACATAGAAAGTCTGATAAATCTTTGACTTATTTATCTTTTGTTCCATTGCTTCACACTTACGCAGTAAAAGCTGTGATTAAAAGGATTAATGAAAATGTCACCATTTATCACCTGAAGCTCAATCAGTAATAGAAAAGTTGGGCCTTATTTGATTAATTACATAAAGGTGCAAATATTCTCACATTGTGAATTCAGGACTTGCTGCAAGGTGCTGGAACTCTGTTAAACCCAAAATAGCAAGGTTCAAAGTCTTAAAATTCACACACACTTAGAAGTACATACTTGACTTAAAGCTAATTTTGGTGAATTAAATTTTCTTAATTCACTATTTTTGACCACATTACCTCTCTATTAAGCATCCATCTACCAGCTCCAATACATCAAGAAGCCTGTTGTCAGGCTCTTCTTCTCTTAAAATGTAAAGCATTTTTGTATTTGAAGCATTTGTGCATTTTTCCTGTGCTGCCTTTAATTTTAGAAACAATTCCACACACACCCCACAAATGCTATCACCATCTTTAGGCTTCCCTTTTGCATGCTATCTGCAAACAACCAACCAACCAGAGCAACCCCTGACAACAGAGAGTTTGTGGGCTGTAACCAGTACGGCTGCCTATACTGTTTATCGACACCTGTCCCATCATGTCAATAAGCAGGTTAGTTTGCTGAAGGACTCTTGGAGCGTTCAGCACAGAAATTAATTCTAGCTGATATGGGAAAGCAGGGGTTTAGACCTAACTCTTGGGCTTACTGGCATTAAATTTGTGTTCCAGACATTAAAAGTCAGATTTTTTTTAAAAGTTGCAAAAAAACTATCTGTAAGTAAAATAAGGAAGTGTATGTTTTTGGTTTGTAGTTAGATTGGTATTGCTTGTTAAAGACCTATCTAATCACAGTGTTGCTAAAATCAGCAAAGTCGGCAGTTGGATTGCTAAAATGGATCCACTAAGATGTTTGGATTTATCTGAAGTGCAGCAACAAAGAAACTACAAGCAAGAAATCTCTGCTGACCAGATCTCATGGATGTGCCGCTAACTAAATGCTGCCTGAACAGGCAGGCTGCACACTGGTCTCTCTTGAAAGTGAAAAAGTCAGGCAAAAAAGAGGAGAGTGCTAAAAATGGGAATTCTGAATCACACAAATGGAGGATGCATACAAATTAGCAAATTGATGGTGGTTTTCCTCTCAAAAACAAAGTACTGTGTTAACTAGCTAAATAAGAGTAAAAAAAAAATTAAAAATGTGTGTGATAAGAGTTAATTTGTCAAGGATAGACTGATTCTAGAAATTAGTATGGTAATGTAATGAGAATGCATTTCCCACTCATAAGTATTGATCATGCTTAAAAGTGCTCATCTTATTTATAAAAAATCTCCTCCTAGTCTGCTGACAGGTACATTTTATTCCCCAAACGCTGACCAATATTATGCATGCATATCTCTGTATGTCAACTGCCTTATGTTTCATACTTAGATATATGCTTTTGCAAGCAGAAAACCACACTTAAGTTCTGTGTCCACAGATCACATTGTACAACAGGATTCTGCATCCTACTGACATCTGCTGTGCATGGTTACGTACACGACTAATAGAAGTTCAACTGTAATGCAAAAGTAGGGATGATGATACACTCCTCAACTTGGGGTCTTTAATTGCTATTTTGACACATTTAATTATATGATGATATCACTGAAAGTGTATTATGGGCTATTGTCAGTATATATTAATTTTGATTACCAAATACTGACTATTATTTCCACTGTGCTGGGTTTTGCAAGCATTTTGGTTAATAAGTTTAACCCTGAAAACATTTCATTTGTACCATATGTCAGTACTTCCACAATGTTTGCCAAAATTTCATTGCAATTGTTGTAGTACTGAATGAAAAATAATTTTTATATCTATATATGTCTCAAACCTCAATTTCTTTATAGAAATTGCACCAATTAATGGTATTCTAAATAGAAGGTGTTAATGCAGATAAACCCTTACATGGACATTCTCAACTGAGTTTAATAGTGACTGATTTTGAGTTAGCTAAATTCACTTATCTCTCTTTTATTCCAGCCTCCGCCATTGATCCACATGACAGATTAATTCTCCCTTTCTGTTTCCTCCCACAGTTTGTCTGTCCCATCTGTTTTCCCAAATCTAGTGACCAAGATATTTCTTGGAGTCTCCAGAGTGCTACTGAAACACAAATGAAATGAATGCTACCTTTGAAGAACTTAATTGTTGTGAAGGACAAGCAATTCCATGAGTTTGGCTAACATTAGTTCGAACACATTTTCTGGGTCCAGCTCTTAGGTAAATAGGAAAGACTATAAGCCTTAAATAATAAACAAAAAATTATTTATACTTACAATTAAAATAAGAAAGATGCCAATCTCAGACTGCCGTTATTCCACACAAAATAGTTTGATCATGTTAGAGTGGCAAAAAGCTACGAACTCTCCAGTGAAGGTGGTTTAAATGAAATTCTTTTATCCTTATTGTTGTGCTCTGCTATCCAGAGACAATCTCTCCATGTAAAGGGACAGGAGTCCTGTATTTAGCAAGGAGTGCCTGGACCCAAATTATAAGCTATGAAGCAAAGTTCTCCCAACACATTCAGGACATCAGTCTCACCTTTTTAAAAGCTAGTTTTAGAAGTGGCTGAAGCAACAAGAGCCAGCAAGTTATTTTATTCAAAATCTTAACAAACTTTTTCAAAAAGTAATTTAAGATTCTGTCAGCATTTGTATAGTTTGTTCCTACGCAACTTGTATCTTGTTCAAATACAAAGTCACAAAACTATTTCTCTCTCTATATATTTATAACTCAAGATTTTTCCTCCTTTACATCTTTTAACTTCATTTAAAAAGAATGATTTCTTAAGGAGGATTCACCTTCATTAGATGTGCTGGATTTCCTGCACTGCAAAACTGTATATTAACAGGCAAACTTCTTTTTAAACAACACTCTATGTCCTGCATGCCTTTGCTGTTCTATATCAACACATCACAACACTGATGCGCTTAAATATATGTTCTGTCTGTTACTGTAACAGATTCAGCCTTAGAAATCCTGATTCCTAGAAGCCAGCATTGGAACACAATCAAAACTGAAAAAAACAAGGGCAAGAATTAGGCAATAGGCTAAACCCTCAAGTTTATGTATCAGAGCAGTAGATCTGAAGTCAGTGTTGTTAGATCAAACTATAGAGAATGAGACATATTCATGTACTGAGAGAACAGATAAAGAACACAAAGTTCACTTCATCATTGCCTCCACTTCTCCTATTAAATCTCTCAGCCTCTGCTTGATACAGCTGACCTTTAAACAGTGCAGTGAGAGATTTGCACCTGTGCCAAAAGAAAAGATAATCAGAGGATTCTTCCCTGCGCCCATCAAATTCATTTTTTAATCTCAAATTCACCCAGCCTATCACTCCCCCTCTCAAAAAGCATAACATCTTTGATAGATCAGCTCAGCCTGTCAGCTTTCCCAAATAAGAAACTTCTAGTTACAGAGGACCTGCTTTTATCCTTGTGCAGATGTGACATTCCAGTTTTCCTTTTTACCTGTCTTTTGTTCACTTTTACATACTTGTTCTCTCAATATCAGAATTTGTTTTGGCCTTTGGTAGAAATGAGCCCCAGGGCAGAACACTATATTCACTACAAACAGGCATGTCTTACAAGAGACATCAAGTCCCCTTTTCATTATTGTTTTGTCATAATAGTCATAATTTTAAATTGTGCTCATATTCAGACCAGAGATAATTTTGAAATTTTATGGAAGACAAGACAGTTTGAAAATGTTTCCATATAATCAAATATTTCAATTAGATTTGCAATTTACTTGTAACATTTTAAATTAAAAGGCATTTAAAAGCAAAACCTAAATGTGTGAAAACTCAAGGTGGTTAATGTTCATTTTTTGAAACAGGGTTACCAAAATTGTGGCATTATAATAAGGAATTCTGATAAATAACAATTTTCTACCAGAAACACATGTTTTGGGATTTTATTTTAGCCAAGGCTATCAGAAAAAGACTTAGAGTACAGACAGAATCTTAACCCAAATCTGGTTGCTTTTTTCATTCTACAATATATCGTAGTTTTTCAATGTCACAAAATCAATATTCAGACTTACGAATATTTGATGCAGTATATGAGCAATATAAGGCAGTGTAGCCTAGAATAACTTCCATCTGAAGAATGTTTAATGTGACCTTTATGGTACTCATGAAAATACTTCAGCTGCTGAGTGTCCATTTCATATGTGGGAAGTGTTCAACATAATAGCCAAAGTGGGCATTTTAATGTTTTTTTTCTTTTTACTGTGTAACTAGGACTATTTAACTTCCTCCATATATTTTAAGATACTACTCACATTTACAACTAAGAAATTCTGTTTTGTGCAATTATTGTACAGCTATAATAGTGCAAAGATGTTAACCAAGGTATCTCAAACACTTTGCCACTGTTTGAGCTTTTTGAATACTTGCACTGTCCACAAAGCACCAGCCAATATTCCTGGTAAGTGTGGCTAAAATCCCAACTGTATGCATTTCTTAACAGAAGCTAGAACCTCTACAGTAAGAACACAGAGTATTTACTAAACTCAGGAAAGAAAAAACATAAGAAAACAAGAAATAAAATATTACCTGTAGTTGCTACTACGTTTGAAAACTTCACTGCCCCAGATGTGGTGTGGTGTTCAGTCTTTCCATTCCACTGATGTTTTCTAGTTCACTGAATTTATATACATTCTTCTGAACTGTATTATAGTTATGTCTTAAAGAAATTTTTAAAGGAAAGACTGTAACTTCCATATGCTAGTTCAGAAGAGAGATATTTGTAAGAGATATTAATTCTCAAGTTGATGTACAGAGGTCACTAGCCTATGAGGACACTGTTTCTTAAATTGTAATATGTACAGTCAGTATAGTGAGCAATTTAGCCTAGCTCAATTAACATTTTATAATCAAAGAGGGGAAAAAAAGTATGTTCTTTCTCAAGACCTGTTGTTTCTATTTGAGAAGTTTTCATTTTCAGATTAAAATAGAAACCACAGAAAACATCTCTTGATACTTCAAAGTGCTACTTCTAATTCCCACAACAAATTCATTGTTAGAGAAACCTTTGTGAGAAAACGAACCTTGTTTTTATAACGTCCAACTCAGTCTATTGTATTTATATACAAAACAATATCATAACCTACTATTCGAACACCATTGATCTTTCAGAAACAAATGCAAAAAATGCACTGAAAAATACGATAAACCTGCTTAAAGACTGCTATATGGACCATAAGAAAATGCAACATAATGTATGCCTCAAAACAGACCAACACTTACTTCCCAAGGTACAATTCATCTCACCTCACTTCAGCTATCTAGAAATTAGACACCCAGACTAAACTAGTCATGTAGTCATGTAGTCAATGGAGAGACAGGCACTTAATATAAGCAAGATACACCTTTTTTTGGGTTAAGAGTAAACAGGGTAAATAAGGTTTTAAATTGAAAAAAGACCATCAAAATCTAATCTCAGAATATCTACCTGACTTTTTCAACTTTGAAAAAAGACAAAACAAGCAAAATGACAAGTGAAGTGATACTGGTGGGCATGGGGAGCAGGGAGGGGCGCAATATTTTTAGAACATGTTTTAATTTGAGTGGACAAGTAAATGCTTAAACTGTAAATAACATAAATATCAATGGTTTGTTTTTACTTAAAAATGGACTTATGTCTGAATCCTGTAACATCAAAATTATCTATCACTGTTGGACTTGCTGGCTGCAATACTAAATCAATTTTCATGTGACTGGAGATCTGACTACACAAATACACAGTTCTTTGTGGACCAGCTTCCGAAATTTATTTTGCAAATTTCTGTAATCAAATGAAATATCATGGAAGGAAAATGAAACACTGCTGGTTTTATCAATATGGCAACAATAGCATCATTTACAACTGATAGAGTTATAGAATAACAAAGTGTACATCAATATTTACAGAGGACATATTAGAGTAGGTAATAAAACTACGCTGATTCAAATTATGGCTCACTGATTTTTTTGAGAATGCAGTATCACCTCTTTATTACAGTATGTTGTCCTGTCTCAATTTTTCAATTGATATTACCAAAATCATTACTGGTGCAAGACTAACATCATCACCCCAGCACAACAATGTTGTTCTGAGCCTCATAGATGCGTGGAATATGTTCAGCTGGAACAGTGTGTTTAACAGGATAGAGCTGAGACACTTTTTAAAACAAAACACTTACTGAAGTTGAACTCATGACTGAATTAAGCAAAAGTTACATTTTTTTTAAAAAACCTGTTCCCTCAGTCTGGAGAGAATTCAGCGACAGCACATACAGCTGGTTTCACAGCACCTATCTTCAAGATCAAAAAGTTACCTTTATATGATGAAAAGGAAATACAAAGCTTTTTACACCATAAATATCTTTTAGAAGAGCAATGTTAAAATCAAGCAGAAATGGACAGACCTGTTTCCATACACAGAGGCAATGGAAGAATGCCCTCCCTGAGGTTGCCAAGAAAGAGCTAGACTACTAATTGTACTGTGTACACAGTACTGAGATCCAGGCATGTAGATCCTACAAGTTCTCCAAGAATAAGATGAGGAGGAAATTTAGGGCCTTGCGAGCACCTGGGGCAGCTGAGTAACCAGTAATTCTCAGCTGATACAGACAGATTAGCATTGTTATTATACTCAGGAACAAACCATCAGAAAACTGGGAGAAAGCTGTGAGCCAGAAATTTCCTTGTGGCCACAGTGTCTGCATTCACTTATTAATTTTTTTGCATGCATCTTTTACCACACTATTTGGAGTAGTAAATAAAAGAACTAATTATGAAGATTTGCAAAGGACATCAGGGTACTAGATCATAACACAGAAGATTAAATCAAGTCTAGAGAGATGCGAAGTGAGTCATTTTGGAGAAAAAAAAATCAAGTATTACATATATATGATGGACCTCAGCAGACTGGAACTAATAAGGAATAAGATTTTGAGACTATCATACAAACTTTCCGTGGAAGTTGCAGTTTAGTGTTCAGCAGTCAGAAGAAATACTGTCAGGAATTAAATAGATGTGGAAACAGAGAACGTCATGAAAGCAATCAAATATCTTGAATAGCATGCACAGTTCTGACATACCACCTCGTGAGATGGAAGATGCTGGAAAAGGTACAGAGAAGGCAGCAAGGTGATCCTTTTATGGCTTCCAAACAAGGAAAATTTAAAAAGACCAAATATACTCAACTTGGAAAACAGACAACTGAAGAAGGAAATGACAGAGGGGACAGGTGTTGTTTATACTTTAGAAGTTTCACCAAGAAAAAGTAAATTCTTTGATAAATAAATGGATAATAGAAGTAGCAAGGATTCAAAGCCAACTCATCTCCTTTCCATCTGTCCTGAACTTGCAGGATCAGGCTCCCTGATTTTGGAAACATTTTAGGTATATCTGATTTCTGTGGAATATCCATTATGCATAGGCCCATGTTCAGCTGGAAACCAAGCTCCATACATATTTGCCACTTGTGAGTTTCTGAAGTATGTGTGTACTTCTGCAGTACATTACATTCACTCTTACATTAGTGAGATCTATATTTGTCTATCTGTTATACTCCTTGACAAATTAAAGCAACAGTGCAGTGCTCTACTACTGTCAATTTAAAAATATATGTATTTTTTCAGCTTAACAGGTTTTAGGCAAATAAAACTAAAATATGCTTCCAATTTACAGCTCTAATGTATTTAAATGTTATAGCATTTATAGCAATTGAAGTGGTATTACACTTTCCACAAAACAGCTGCCATAATTCTTTTTCTTTGATGATGCTTTTGGAAATAACTGAATTTTTCTTAAAAAATCAGATAAATCTGTTTAGATGTACAAAGCTCCTTTGAGGCCACTTGCTTAGCTGTTAATAGTTTTTCATTTTTGTCGTGGTTTACATCTGATAGGCTAGCAGTTGAGGGATGCAGTACCACTATATCTAATTAAGTTGCTGGAGAGTTTAGCAGTACAGTTTATCAAAAACCCACTGACTATCATCAATCAGGCTCTCTCTTAGAGATACTGGTAAGTGCATTAAACCAGTATAAGCAACTTTTAAATAACATACTTAAGTTCTAGTATATGTCCAGAAGACAACTTTACATATATTTTACATTAATTTTCAATAGCAGCATATGATATAAGCACCAGTAAAGCAACAATTTGGAACAACTAATTCAGCAATGAGAGGTGGCACGGTGTACAGTCTCTCTGAAAGCCAGTTGCTTAAAACATTTTTAAAGGTATGTTTTCTTCACTGGAGGGAGCATATTAAGTCACAGCATAAATATACACACACTGTATATTTACACATACAGGAAGATCAATCTACCATGTAATAGAACCCCTCTTACACAAGTCATGAGACTCTTGCTTTTATCCCCTCACATGATTTCTTTATGATTTATTAATTTGATTGTAAAATAAATGTCTGATGTCCTCAGAATAACCTGGATAAATGAATCTCCATTACTATTTACATCCATGAACCATACACGTACTTTCCCTCTTAGGCTGTTCTGCTTAATAGCATTTAAATAATAATTTTAGGTAAAAACAGAGGGTTCTGAAGTAATCATTTGTTGAGGTGAATGAAGGTCATCTCTGTAAGTTTTTGTGGCATCACTGCCTAGTCTGGTTATCACTTCAAAGAAGGGACACTGTGAAATGGACTAGTAATGTCTATGCTGAAAAAGCACATCCGACAACTTTATTGTTTCTTCCTTTCTAGGTAGCAACTATTCTGGAATTGTGAAACTTTGCTGTAGTTTTTCCTACATCACCAAGTACAGCTATCTTCCAGGCAGTCTTATGTTCACAGGCAGATGCTATATGTCCTTGTAGATTTTTTAGGCAGTGTACCTGTGCAGTCATCAGCCCCTTTAACCACAAACCTACCCTGATGGCCAGCTCTTCCTTGCATTTGGGAAACAAATCCAAACCCATGAAAGGAAATGAATATTGTATTTTTAGGTTCACATCTTCTAAACTGAATAATGATTTGGGTATTTCATCTGAGCTGGACTCATTGCCAAATTCAGTAAAGTTATCTGATAGTTAGAGATCACCTGCCCTTTTGAAAAATCAAGCCACTTCAGGCTGGCTTAGCTTCAGTATTAAAAATCTGAAAAACTTTTAAAAATTTGGGGTTGTGTTTTAGCTTTCATTTGATTGTGCAGCATGGTCAAAATGAGACTTGTAAATTGAAGAATAATAACTAGTGTTATTCTGTAACTAGACAACCATGAAGAGAAACATAAATGCAACACTCTTCCTTTAGCTGTTTACCTATTTGTCTCTCATTATCTGTAGATCACCCAAGATTAATGAATTCATTGTGAGACAGAGTTTTCCCAAGTAGATTTTCAGCCACAGAGTGAATTCATTGATTTTTCCCATTTTTGCATTACCGCACACAAAAGCACTAAAAGCTTAAAAAACCCCACAAAAATTAGCAACATATTCTGTACAGGCACTTCAGGTAATACTCCTGCAAAATCCATTGCTTCAGTATTCCAGCAGTGTTTCAAGCTTCAGTTTGAAGGAGTTTAAGTCAGTGAACATTTAGTCACATTTACAGCACTGATTGTCCAACAAACTAAAATCTCCCCCAAATTCTATTTACAAATTTCTAAGTGAGGAAGAGGTATAATTTATAAGTAATAAAGAACTATATCCTTTAGAAGTGAATACTGAGGATATAATGCATGTGAGTGAATTTATTCAACATATATGCAAACATGCTTTCAGTCTGCTAGAGGGCTCACAGCTCTAAACTGTGTGTCAGTGCACTGTTTCCTCTTCGGCATGTAATTGCACAGGCTATTAACTTTCCAAGTGAGAAAGCTGGCAAACAACTAACACTAATATGGTGTATCATGTAGCTTCGGTAGTATTCTGAACACTTCGAGCTAATACTCCTTAGAATCACACATTTTATCAAGTTTCCACTGAATATCTTTGTAGAAAGGCTTACACTAATTTCTTAAATTAGAATTCCCCATCACCCAATTTTTATACAATGAAATACTATATAAATGCCAAGCTCACCATCTTACTGCATACAATTATATAAAATATGGAGTATTTTTACTATCACCCTAGGCCATTTATGTATTCCTTCCTGAAATGCCAGGCTTAGTTGTTGTATATCTGCCAGCAAAGGAAATATGCAATGGCAAGTCACTTACACCATACATTCAAGAGAAGTGCAATTCATCAAACATACCTCCACAAGCCTGCTGGTATGTTCTCGAAATATAGCAGCATATTCTTTTATTTCTTTCTCTCTTCCATTTTTAGCAGCTTCAATGAGAACTAAAAGCGGAACAGAGGTATCTAAGAAGGAGTCTGAGATGTGATCTATAATGGCTTTACGGAGCTGCAAAAAAAAGCATTACATTAGTATCTGCTAATTGTATTATTTATTGTTCATTAGTATTTTATAACATAAACATGTACACACTGTATTTGCAGGATTATGTGTCTGAAACCTACTGCAGCTGCAATTTATCTATTAAACAGAAAACTCTACTTAATTTTAAGGACAATTTTAATATACCACTATGTATGTGTGAGTACAGATACATAAAACATGTACTGGCTCTGTTGAAATCAAGGGAGACAAACAAATATTCATGTTCTTTGATGAATAGACCACTTAAGTGATTCCACACATGAAAAACTACTGTTAGACCAAACCTTATATCTCCTGGGTATTGCCTCTTGAAGTTCAGTTGCCAAGGGAGAAGACTATTTCATTTTACAAAGAAAATATTAATTTAATTATGTTTGTACTCACAAAATAGTCTACATCACGTTTTCATAATTGCAAAATTGTCCAAATATTTTCTACCTTGTTGGAAAACCCAGTGATACAGTTTGATTAGCAAAATGGTAGCCTTCATGGTAATTAGATCAATGACATTACTGATTACACCACCTGATAAAAGATTAATAGAGCAAGAAGAACTATAAATTAGTCTGAAGTTCAATTTCCTCTATTTAAATTAATTGTTCTTGAACTTCTTACTTAAATTATTAAAGAAGTGTAACATTCTGCTACAAATTACCTCTCTTAAATTGGGTTTCATACAGGATTATAACTGATCATTGGGACACCACTACAGAGGTTATTTTCCATGTCATAAACCTACACATGGCATTTTAATCATAGAACACTACGAGAAATATACCAATCATAACAATATATGCAATGCAACTAAATTACCAAGTTCACTGAATTTCCTACTGCAAAACATTATTTTTACAATAGATATAAAAGACACTGATTGGAACACAGGAGAACACAAAAGGCTTTTAAGCCTTTTAAGCTCTTGCATGCTGACAAGTTTGTTGCCAAAGGATGCGTTTTCACCCAGCATTTTGCGCCAATGTATCTATGTGAAAACTCAGTAGAAGTAAAGACTCTTACAGCTAGAAAAAGGCAAAAAAACACAATCTTTTTGATGCTGCTGTCCTTGTAGGTAAGGCAGTGAACATGTACAGCAGAAATAATATTAGAGAAATCTGTTGATTATCAAGACAAGATCTGGATATGAATTCCACCACTAGCTTTTGGATAGCCTCGCCATCTGAAGCCAACTCTCACTGACTCACCAGGAACATGGGACAGACAAATCTTCAAAAAAAAAATTACAGGTAAGTTTACGTTTGAAATGTTTTTTTGTCTTCTAACTTACTGTAGCTTATCACATTAGGATATACTATCTGCATACACTGTATGTTCTCAAAAGTAATTTACAAAGTCAGAGTCTATAGGATTCCAATACAAAATTGGATTTTTACTGTCATGTTCAAATTCCCAGCTTTATTCAGGCTTGAATTTTAAAAATAAAAAGAAAGCAAAAATAAAAAGTTTCACTACCAGGAACAAAATATATTAAACCTCCAGTCCTGTCAAGTTACCTGTTAAAATTTCTGTGTCGGAAAAGTTCAACTGAAGACAACAGACATGCTCGCCTGCTTAAAATTAAATACATGAATATGACCTGGAGAAATCACAGCTTAAACATTAAGATTTCAATTTACAATAATCAGCAACAAAAAGATGTGGAACCATATTCATGGCCAATGATTTATTATCTCCAAGAGAAATATTTTTTGAGTTCTGCATAGCCCAGACTGTAGGAGTTTTGCAGCCTTAATGTATTATTTGAGGACCAGTGACTTCAACGACCCTGGTCACATTTGTGGTAAGCTTGAGGCATCCAATTTTCAAACCAGCAGCCTAATTTTATCTCTCATCATATAATTCTTTGCTGTAGCTTTTTACTGGTTTGCTTGGTTTAATTAACCTTTCACATATAAATTATGATTATTGTTTTGTTCTAAGAAATCCTCTGTCCTGCAATTAAACAAAGTGAAACATATCTTCAAAAAAAAAAAAAAAAAAAAAAAGATAATTCTGTGCTTTACTGAATACAATCAAGTTTGAAATTATGTTCCTGTTTCAGCTATGCAAAGGAATACATGAAGCAGAGATTTTTCAAAAGATGATCTGTGTAGCTAAGAGCAAAGAAATACAATGTAGAACAAGGAAAGGAAAAAGAAAAAGAAAAAAAAAAGGAATATCTGAACCAATATCTCTTTCTCATCATCCTAATCGTAACAGTTCTTTTTTCCATGACTCAGTATCTGTTTCTGACTCTGGCCACCTCTAGAGCAAAATGCTAAAAGCCAAGTAGCCATATAGGGAGACATATAAACAGACAAAGATCTCTCCAAAGCATGGAGAGCTTTTGTTTTGTTATTGAAGTCCATTAAAAATAACATAGAAACATGTTGTTTACAAAACATGGGGCTAAAGGTTCTCAAAAACAAACAGTGGAAGGCAGAAAAGAAAATCCCAGCAGCTGTTTGCAACACTACTAACATCAGTAACCTGTTGAGTACAGAAAACTCTGTTTGCCTCTATTTGCCTATTGCCTCGCAAGATGACACTGGCAAAAGTCCTGGAAAAACTAAAGATTTGTTAGCATCGAGGGATCTCTCTCTCCTATTTCCAAGGGATGCCAGAAAGGCAATCTCATTTGTGTTCAGAAAAAACTATCAATGATGAAGCAGCAACATAGAAATATAAAAATATCCTCAGAAACCACATTTATTAAAAAATAACAACCACAACTGTGGAACAACCACAGGAGAAATGTGTGTGCAGTCCATTCACATTACACTGGGAAACAACTGGGAGGTAAGGACCGAGTATGGCAATTTCTTAGAATTAGAAATTGGAATGAATAGAAAATTCCATCCTAAATATTCATCCAGCTCTACTAGGCAGGGAAGCCGTGATCTAGGTAAAGCTGCACACACAGAAATGACATGCACATCTCTGGCACAATACAAATAAAAATCAAAGCAAACCACAATATTTTAAAAACCCCACAAGTACTGGCCAAGTTCTTGAAGTGAATACAAGTAATTTAATTTGAAAAGCCAGAGATTTTTACAGCTTCCACAATACACTGTTCTTGAGATAGCTACTTTTGCCTTCAAGTCTTGCCAGACACAAGCCTTCCTTTACTCACTGTGGTCTACAAAGATGTTCCACAGGGGCCCACGGCACAACCCATAATCAGGTGGTGACTGGGCCATTACTTATATGATGGTTTTGTTTATTGTGTACTACACTGGAGAGATTAAAAAAATACAACTTCATAAGGTTTCATCTTCAACCGCAATTGTGCAGAGGCAATCCCAGTAACTGAAAGCAGAGTGCATTGTGCACCCAATAGCCTTGAATCTGCTATGAGTCTAATGTAATGCCAATTATGGCACAGAGTATAATTCAAAATTTTTTTAAGTATTATAAAAGCTGTAAGAGTAGACCAAATAACAATTTTCATGTTTCCAGTAAAAGCGCTGGGAGACAGAATAATGAATGTTCATAACTGAAAGCAAATAAGACTCTACTGCAATAGCTGCAGGCACAGAACTCACAATTTCATGTTTCCCAGTTCAGGAATTAAGATATGCAGTAAGCACTCTTCCTAAAAAAAAAATTTTATGCAATTCACATGTGTGAGCCCAGAATTGGAGGGAGTAGATGAATTATTTCTCATAAATACCTTGCACTGGAAAATGGCAAGAAGCCATAGAGCTGCTCTGGCTAGAGAAAACTACTGGTTCTAGATTGACTGTAAATTGTGTATGATTACATTCAGCCTGAACATTTAATGAAGGTTTATAGAAACACACAAATTAGTGAACAGATTTTAAACACTGTAACAGAGTCAGTAAACTGTTATAAGCTAAAGGTTAATTAACTCATGAAAGAGACTGTAAGACAGAACGGGAGAGCTCCTAGACACACTGAGCTTGTGGTGCAAGCCACCAGGTGTCTGAGCTGAACATTTTTTGATGGAATGTGAGAGGAAATTTGATAGCTAGTTAGTTGTAAACACTATATTTATCTTTTATATTCACCTAATCTTTTAAGGCTTCCCCTGTCTGATTATGGGAGACATGAAGGAATTTATTCATCATCTCGAAGCATAGGCTGTCTTGTAAGACTGTACACAAAGTTGGGAGGGATATTCTTCTGCCAGAGGGTTGACATATAGATACAGCTACAGACATGATGAAAGCAACATGTACTCATGCTCCTTGTAGCCGTAAATTTTCATATAGTTGGTTAAGGCAGCCTAGCTGAAAGAACTACTGGCTTTCTAGCTCTCTTTTCTAAAGTGTCATGTTATATACTTTCAATGTAATTTACAATTTTTGTCAAAGATGTTCCTTGCAGAGAAAGGATGTAAACACATCTGGTGTCTACTGCTCACCTTCTGCAGTACACTGAATTTGTGGATTTTGGTCCATGTCTCACATCAATTTTAGGATACTGGGATGCAAAAAGGGTGGGTGGAATGTGGACCACATATTCCAAGGACCCTTTTCTGTTGTACGAGTTCTCGCAACTGTAAAGAGCTAGACATAATGGCCCAGTGATCCCTTCAGGGTATCCATTCCAACAATCAGTAATAATTCAAGCTTATTTAAAATAAAATGAATTTTGATGTCCAAAGTACATTACTGATATGTTTCTATAGCAAATAAATACATATTTAGACATGTACACATGCAAAATTTTGCCCATGAACATACACATATTCAGCCAATACAATTTGGTAGGGTTTTCTCCCTGAGTTTCAAAATTTATATGAGTATATTCTGTGGAATAGTGTAACTATCATCAGTTTTTTAATATAGAATAAGTTTTTATTTTCAAAACACAGTCCTAAAAAACTGAAAATAGCTAATTTGATAAGCATCCTTCGAGTCTCCTTTTCAACCTTTTCAGTTCCCCAGGTTGTTTACCTGTCTGCGGAGGTCTCTTGTCTTCTTGCACATACTATCTATTGCAACATTCAAGGCATTACTTCTCTCTTTCTTGTCAGTCTGTAATAAATATGATAGAAAACACATGAAAGGTTATTTGTGATCCCTTAGGAAGCATTTTCTTTCTGTCCTCACTTCATCCTAGCATTTGGTAAATCAAACATGATTAAGGATTTTTTGAATTCTAATGCGTTTCAGGAGCCAGTGCTGAAATATTCACCGAATGACAATTTGTGATGTTAAGTGTAATCTGCTGAATCAAAACATATGCATTACTAGAAGTATATAGGAACAAAATTAAACACTCATTATCTTCTGAATTACTGTAATACTCTTTACAGTCCAGGGTTACTTATGCAACAACATTAATATAATTATTATTATTGATGCCAGTCTATTATCACCATACTAATATGAAAAATCACGTTTTCTTTCAACAAGCAATTTATGTATTCAGATGACCACAATGCAATTTGGTAGTGATTTAGTTTGTAGCATTCATTATTTTACTCCTGTGAAAAAGAATGGGTGAATTTCAAAATGTCCAAGATGTTGCAATGGCAAAGTCAATTAACACTGTCAATGAAAATGGACAATCTTCCAATTAACAACACATTAATTCTCAGCATCAATAGAAGACTGAGTTTTTGAGATATTTGAGAAGTCTTAAGAGAATCAGTTATATACTTTCCAAACAGTCCTAACTTTTTATTTCTATCTATAAGCAAAATGCTTATATCATTATTAGCTATTTGAAAAGTGGAGTTAACACTTTTATTGTAGTGCTCAGCATTTTGTCTATACAATATTACCATAGCAGTTCTGTGTCTACTAGTTGTTTTGAATAATCTTTTTTTTCATGTTAGTACAGAAACTATATGAAAATCCAAAATGTCTGATGAACTTTGTTTCTATAAAGCAATCATTTGTCACTGCCTTGAACTGCCCCAGTGCAAAGGAAAGAAACCACCAACAGTGAAAGTGTCTTTACACAAAGTCTTAAGTCAGTACAGGTAACATTTCCAGGAAAAGGATCAGATTCTCATAAATGTTACAGAAATAGTTATGTATACTGACCAGAACATTTGGGGTTCAGTTACAGTACACTAGGACGTCTATATTATGAACATGACCATCTCACTTTGTAAATCATACTAAAATAAATACTTGTGAAAATAAAAGTAGTAATATCTTGGTAGGTACCTAGGTGCATAACCTTGTTATATACAATATATTATACTTCAGAGTTATCTCCTTGCAAAACAAAAATAATAATCTGTGAACTAAGCAATATGCTTAATACTAAAGCAAAGACTAGATACGATCAAGAAAGAGCTTTTACATTAAAAGTGAATGTGTAATTGTCCTCGTTTCAGCTGGGACAGAGTTAACTTTCTTCATAGTAGCTAGTGAGAGGCTGTGTTTTGGCTTTGTGCTGAGGAGAAGCCTGATAACATACTGATGTTTATAGTTGCTGCCAGGACAGTCAACAACTTTTCAGCTTCTCTGCTGTGCCAGTGTCTGCAGGGGCAGGAGAAGCTGAGAGGGAGCACAGCCCAAATCACTAGCCTAGGATTGATCTTTAGGTTTAGGATTGAGACCCAAACTGGGCAATGTTCTATTCCATATCATGTACGTCATGCCCAGTACATAGATGAGGGTCTGCCTGGAAGTTCTCTTTCTCCAGGTCGCCTCTCTCTGAGTCACTGCTCTCTTGGGGCAATCTTGCTCTCTTGGACGCTTGGGCTTTTACCTTCTTTCTGGGATTGTGGTTTCAGGATTCTACCTGCTCCAAGATCATTAGCTGGGAACAGGCTGAGCCTTGGTCATCAGGTGGTGAGCCATTTACTGTGTATCACTCATTTGTGTAATTGTATATATTACTATTATTATCATTATTATTTTCAATTTTATTGTAGTTTGGTTATGAAATTGTTCTTATCTCAACCCATGAGTCTCTTTTCCCTTTACTCCTTTAATTCTCTACCCCATCACTGGGATGGGGGGGATGGAGAGCGGAGGTTAGTGAGCAGCTGTGTGGTGTTTCACAGCTAAACATGGTTTAAAACCACTACAATAATGCAATAAATGCCTTGAAATGATTAGTACATTCTCTATCAACTAAAAGGAACTATTACTTTTTAAAACCGAGCTTATATATTCAGGCTGACTTAGAAATTTAGTTACTACTTTCAGTTTCTGAAATTGCTTACAATGTTTACAGGTGACAGATGACCAAACATGGGTCTTGGAGAGAGGTCTGAACTTCACCTTGAGACCTTCATGGAATCCCTAAAGGCAGACACTAACTTTCTGTTTCACAGTATATGTGACCATTTCTCATACCAATACTTGCATAGGAACTGAAGTAAATAATGACTCTTGCACTATGTTTTGCAAGCTGTTGTCAACCCTAACAAAAAAAATTGATACCTTCTAAACTGCTAGGTGAACAGGACCCGTAAAAGCATTGTGGATACAACTCAGCTTATGCCTATGCATTTTCAGATGACAAAGACGCAGTTCCACATGGGCACACCCTTTAAAAGCTTTATATTTAGAGCCTATTTTTCTCAGAAGCCAGAATCAACGAAAAATAGTGGTATTTTTTTAAAGTTCTCCAGTAAATTCCAACTTTGAAGGTGCCAACTAATGATACAACCGGCTCTAAGCAAACCTAAATCTTCAACGCAGCTAATATGAAATAAACTCACTCTGTGAGTGGCATAAAAATATTAAACAGTGAACAAGGAAAAAAAAACTTTCTTTGCAAATTCTTAACATAATTGTCCATAGTCAATGTCTAGGAAGCAAACCTAACTGTAACTGAAGTTATTCTTCACCTTCTGTTTTCCCCAAGAACTAAATACATTGTGAAATGCAGCTTCAGACTGTAGAATGTGGACAGGTCCACAGTGTGGGTAACTTCATACTTGCAGACTCATTCTTCCTTAAAGAAATACAAAACTCCCCAAGCCACATTACTGTTTAGATAAATCCTTTTTATAAAGATTTAAGTATTACAGAATTGTGTACAGTCTGTTAAAGTCAGGGGGACACCTGACTAGAAAGTCTGCTGTGGGAGTACTCTTACAAATCAATGGCCTCACACCGTGTTGTCCAGCTTCCTTGAGGTATTGTCCATTGGTCCCAAGTACCTTTGAATGCTGAATTACTCCTTTAAGTTTATATTTCTCTGCAGACTTCCATCTCAAATATGTATGTAATACTAACAGTTCAAGATCTACACTAGATGATTATACTTTTCAATAGCTGAAAAACACCAGATCTAATATTTTTAAAGTATAAATTAAAACACTGGCATAGTGAAACTAAACATGATCTGAGCACCTCTACACTGTGTTCCTCTCTCCAGTAACACAGCTAACATGTCTGTATTTGCAGTAGTCTGCATCTACTTGTTAATTAACATTCTTCTCATGATTGCTGTACTTAAAAACAAACAAGTCTATCCTCTTTCAGTCTTGTACAGGGTGACTGAATTAAGAAAACAGCTAGGAAAATTATGCACATTATTCTAGGCTCCGGATTTCAAAAATCATGCAGTTGAGCTTGCTCCTTTCTCTCAGTTTTCCAGCACTCAGCTACAGTTTCATTCTGTAAAATATATGTAATAATCATTATATGGCTCCCTTGTGAAGATATTACAAGCAAAATCCAGCTCCTATTTCAATGCATTTTTAACACATGAAACATTTTACAAGCACTAAGTCACACTGTTATTAATATGTCACTAAGTGAAAAGAAGTGGAGAAATAAATGCTGAGTATTGCCAATAACACAGGCATATCTATTTCACACACTGGCAAACAACATTAGCTGAATGACTCAAAAAACACATGTGCAGAATATCTTTCTGTCGGATTTTCATTTAAAACAGTACATATGTAGGGGGAGATTCTCAGCTGAAACAAATCACCGTATCACCACTGTTTTTAATGCAGTTCATTTATATCAGCAGATCATGACCTTCACGGGCATTACAGATCCTTCTGCACTCCAAGGTATACAGACGCAAACTAATATGTTTGCATTAGCTACACAACCTTGAAGGACTCAAGCACATGTCTCCGGTGGAGTCTTTGGTGGGTACATACCAACAGTTAACAGTATTAACAAAAGACAGCAAAATGCTACAACCTTCATATTTCATTGAGTCGAAGGGATAGCTTAAACAAAGGGATACAGTTATTTTGATAAGGTTTGTAATTTCACTTTGTTTATACTTCTGAAATGCTACAAATGTTTACCTAACAGTTGCACTGTGCCTCCCATCTGAATACTGATCAGTGGCTTGTAAAGAAGATTTGGGCAGAACTACTTAAGTGATCATCTACTCACTTCAAGAACTGAGGTTAATAGATACAGGCTAAATTTACAAAAAAAATTATATATATTAAAAGGATATATAAAAGGATACAATCAGCCACAGAAATTAAAACAGTAAATACTATTAGTATTCATTATATGAATCCAAGAACACCCCCCCTTCAGCCATAATCAAGAATTCAGCTACAACACAGAACTGAAGTACTCTCATTAGCAGGACTAAAATTAACAAGACGCAAGAGGCACTGGGCTGAAACAAGAGAGGATCAGGCTGCATATAGGGAGAAAGTTTTCCAACATGAGAATAGTCAAGCACTGGAAGATGTTTCTCAGGGAGCATGCACCAGCTCTGTCGCAGAAAGTTCCCTTTCTATTCCCCCTCCACCCTCCTCTCATTACAACCCCCCTGCAGTGCTGCGTCCAGCTCTGGAGTCCTCAGCACAGGAAGGACATGGACCTGTTGGAGCGGGTCCAGAGGAGAGACACAAAAATCATCAGAGGGCTGGAGCACCTCCCCTATGAGGACAGGCTGGGAGAGTTGGGGTTGTTCAGCCTGGAGAAGAGAAGGCTCCAGGGAGACCTTACAGCAGCTTTCCAGTACCTGAAGGGGGCCTACAGGAGAGAAGGGAGGTACTCTTTATCAGGGAGCGTAGTGATAGGATGAGGTGTAACAGTTTAAAGCTGAAGGAGGGTAGATTTAGTTCAGATATTAGGAAGAAATTCTTCACTGTGAGGGTGATGAGGCAGTGGCCCAGGTTGCCCAGAGAAGCTGTGGATGCCCCATCCCTGGAGGGGTTCAAGGCCAGGCTGGATGAGGCTTTGAGCAACCTGGGCTAGTGGAGGGTGTCCCTGCCCATGACAGGTGGGTTGGAACTAGATGATCATCAAGGGCCTTTCCAACCCTAACCTTTCTATGATTCTATGGTATCATTCTGAATAGTCCCCTAAAACACTCATTTTGTATTTAAAAAAAACCACAAACTTTTAAAATTAAACTGTAATAGGCCTTCATGAAGCACTCTGGATATTTTGGAAATATCCATCAGGTATCAAGATTTCAAATATAAAATAATTGTTTTTCAAAAGTAGCCATACACGCTCAGAAACATATCTGTAGACTCTAGCTTTTCAATGTTGTGAAGTAAAAGGGAGCAATATTAATTTATCCTATCTATGGTGAGATCAGATGTCTTCTGAATTCCATATTCCAGAACAGCTGGAGTCTTAGCTATAAAGTTAAAAACTATTTTACTTTAGTCCTAAAGGATTCCTTCAAGTATTTGTATGGCAACAACACAGTCAGGAGATTCTATCCATGCCATTTATGCAGGGACTTAAGACACAACAGCTGAATTAGGATTTAGACTGCAAACAGCCAAAGTGGTCAGGATCTGTCTGGGTCCCCTATGCAGGAAAAGTGATGTTGGGATAGTGAATGCAAAACCTGGAGCTTGAGCCTCACTCTGAATTTTTAAGAGCTGTCCTCCTCAGCCAAGTTGTCGGTAAAGGAATAAATATTTGCAGGTACTGGGTAGTATAAGGTTATAAACACATTACATCAATATAAGCCTAGTTATATCATACACATCTGTGTGTGCCATTGACTACAGAAACTACAAAGCACTAAGTAATTTATCTTGACAGGCATCCTGACCTTCTTTCCTTAAACACCAGTATTACGAGCTATTTGTAAAGACACAAAACAGGCCTGAGATTCAGGGCATTAGTTCGAGGATATTCAAATGCAGGTTCACCTTGCACTCCTGGGCTTACATATTTTTTTAAAATAACAGAAGTCAAAGCAATGATACTTCACGGGAATGTTTAAAATTACATACATGACTAAAACCAACTTTATAACCTTAATCCATATTGTACTCAAAGGCTCTCCTGAAAATAATTTCCATACTTAAAGGCCTGTGGCTAGAAACAGCACATTTCGTTTCCTGGGATTTGTCTGTTCCCAAATGCTCATTGTACAGTCTTAGGAGGACTGAATACAAAAAACAATCCAACCCACTAGCATGGTTTTCATTGCTTACCTCCAGCTGCTGTACCATGACTCTGTGACAAACATATTTCGATTTATTTTAATGTATCCAAAGACAATTTTGTTTTTAAAAAGACTACCACATTTATTGAAATCAGTTCTCTATGGAAATAGGCAAAAAAAACCCCCCTCAGGCTAAAAGGTAAACACCAATCAATACTATGATAAGGTAATAAATGTCAGAGCTTTAATTAAATGACTGATCATTTCAGGCTATGTGTTGCCTGACAATAACCCTACACTCAATAATTATAATGTCCTGTACACTGTACCTTAATAAAATACCCCAAACCCTCATCCATCATGCTGGGTGGATAGGAATAACTTTTTGAATGCAAATAACCTCATTAAAGCAATGGGACTGTTTAGATGCAGGAACAATTATATGCACATTTTTCTATATTTTTTCCCCCAAAAAATCGTTAAGGATTCACAGAAGTGCCATCTTATTAACTGCTGCCTGAGAAATCCCTTAAATTAACATTTTAGAAGTTATTCAAGGAATCCTCTGACAAGACAGTAAAGGCAGAACTTCACATTTCTGACATTTTAAAAAAAGAAAAATTCATTTGAAAAGGCAAAAGCTCCCAGGCCTTTTCATACAGCATTTCAAAGCATACTTTTACTGTACATCAATAGCCTGAAAAAGGAAATTCATTTACAAGTATACTTATTGCCTTTCTTTATTACTATAGGAAAGACAAAGAATGAATAACCCACAAGTACTTTAAGTCGAAAATCACTATGTTTACTTGGTAACACAGATTCCCCAATCTAATAAACCAATCCTAGTGCACTTTTTTTAAAGACATCTGACTCACAAAAACCTTTTTTCTGTGAAAAACTAGTAACTATATTTAAAAAGGGGGGTGGGGAAACCCAAGAAAAAAAAAAAAAGAAAACAAAACAAAACAAAAAAACCAAGGACACGGAAATCATACACAACTGAGCAAATAAGAAATCTTTCACGTGGAACCGTTTCTCATTATAGACACTTTTTTCTCCTCACCAGCTTCAATATGAGATTGTAATTTTTTTCCTCTTAAAGGCATCATGGACAGCTCCCTATGGATCTAATGCTGTGAGATGTGAACTACCTCCCAAGAAATGAATTACCTCAACCTCTATCGATGTCAACTGGGGTACTGAGGGCTCTCCTCACTGTGTGAATTATCCTTTCTCAATCAATATGCAGGAAAAGTCTTTAATTTAAAGCCTGTCAGTACATCTCTCTTTTAGTATTCAGTTATATCTAGTTTTAATTCTAAATAAGCATACACAAAACAACTTTAAAAAACCTCAGAAAAATATTTAGAATGTATTAAAAAAAAAAAGCAGAATTTTTCAGATCCTAATAAATCCTAAATTCTCAGAAAGAATTATGGTGCTGGAATATGCATAATATTGCATGTGCTAATCCACTCTCCAAAACATCGGTGTCAGGCAACTGAAGTTGGAAAGGGTAGCTAGGGTGTCTCAAAGGACAGAGCTGGATCCCTGGTTTCTAGTATGTAAGGATCTGAAATTCTCTTGAAAGCAACTGTGAGCAATCCACAGGAGGAAAGGAGGAACCTATGCTGTTTTCAATTTTTATTGTTTCTTTCTGCTATATAAGAGAAATACTTCATTATATCAGTTTTTCTCTTACTTTTTCACATTGGCAATGTTAGAATACTTCAGCATGATTCCAAGGTGATCCTAAAAAACCTCCATGTTTTCCTACTATGTATTTGGGGAAAAGAGCCACAGGAAGTGAATGCATCATAATGGGTCTGCTGCAAAGGAAATATAACAATCACTATTTCTAATGCAAAATCAAAAGCCAGGAGTACATCACATTTGAAATATGACAGTCTTTACACTTAATAGAGAAATCAGAGGCCAATGGTACTTTATTTGGGTTTGCATTTGAACTTTGAAGCTATTGGAGGAATCAGCAGAGAGTAAAAAAGAAATTAAATTTCTTTTAATCAGATGTTACTGTCATTCACTGATGATGCAGGAAGGAAAGGCAAACAGAACTAGAAACAGAGCAATATCCATACTGTCAAACTGACAACAAGAAGCATACTTAAGGTTAATCTGCTTTTTACTAAGAAGCAATTTTCTAAGTTCCTAGTGCAGAAGTTTTTAATTGAATATCCATCTACCATTCACAAAAGTGTTCCAGCAGATTTACAGCAGTAAAATAGGAAATTAGTTGGAGAAAAGCTCATCCTACAGCAGCAGCATAAGACTTTCCAATATGAACTATCATAGAAATTGCTTGGAGATTATGTGCTGTTATGAGAGGGAGGAAGGGGATGGAAGGGGGAAAAAAATTCAGAATAAAATACAGTGGAGTTGCTGAGACTGTCCTTCTCATGCAGATTGGTTAAAAGTCTTAGTTATACTGAAAAAAAGTTATGGTCTTAAACAGGAGTCATAAACAGGGAAAAATGTCCAGCACTAAGCCACTCAAATTCTTCCATACCTGGGGACAGACTGAGTTTTTAAAAGTTCCAAACTGGCATTTCTGCAGCAAAGCAAAGGCACATCCTACATTTTTCAAGATAACAAAAACAATCTTACTGTAGTTTTAGATGTGGTATTTTAATGCACTATGTACACTACACAGACAGATTCCAACAGACTTAAAAGGAGTGTAACAGCATTCGAAACAATCTGCATTATACATATATATATATACACATATTTCTTAAAATGTATATTGTGATTACAAATATATATCTGAAGAAAAGATCCCTTTCAAGTCCTTATCGCCACTCCGTACCATCCAATAACATCACACTTTCTCCTTATATTCCCATTATATCAAAGAGTAACACGAAGAGATAAGGATGGCAGAACAGTAAAACTAAGAAGGTAATTTATTTTTTTCTTTTATGAAGTTTGCTATGTTGATATATTTATTATTCTGAGACAATCTCTATGATCCTATTCATGATCACTTACAGAACAGACATGCCATGATATTTTTTTAACAGAAAACCAGCATGCTCTCGTATCACCATGCATGGGAACTGAAGATTGAGTTCCCTGATTACCTTGATCTGAGATATCAGCTGTGCATACATCCATAAATAAAGGAAATTCCACTTGTAATTATTCTAAAAAGCCATTTAGTTTCACTCACACATAACTCATACTCCATAACATTTCTGTGGAATGATTTGGAGGAAGCTGATTGAGACAAACATGGGTGGAACCATGACAGAACTTGGTCTACGGACAGAAACCTTATGAAAATAGCTACTTGTCACAGACTTCATCTCTAAACCAGGCAAAGGTTGGTTATTTCAGATAACATGCACATATAGATCTGGCTTTGTTTATAACCGTACTTTTAAATAAAATTTAAAGCCTGAAAGCTCAAGCAGACAAAAATGGTAATTCCACGTAATTACGTATTAAATGTATTAGTTAATCCCTTTCTAATCCAGAGCAATTAATTTAATTTAACACCATACTGTGATGTAACATGTGAATCTAGGAGGCTGGAAGTCACTTAAGAATGTGCATTGAATGAAAATAGGCTTTTACGGAGGGGACTAAGGCAAGTGGTTTAAACATTTAGCTCTCAAATTTACAAATACTTCAGCTAAACATTCATCAGCATCCTGCACACATAATGAATCCAGATTGTATTAATTCCTTTCTACATGTCTCGTCTATACAGAGGACTACAAGATAAGAGGTAGCAACATAAGATGTTTTGGGGATTGTCAAAGCAAATAACAGTTGATGCAATCACTTCACCAGGTGAATTGAGTACTATCAGTCACTCCTGAATAAAATATACCATTATTTATAGCAACACAATGAAATTACTCCAAGGTGTTATTCCCAGAAGCTCATGACTAAATGTTTTCAGTATTCAAATGTTATTCAAAATAATCACTATTCTAACTTGAGAAACTCTATTCTACTTCAGATAGTTTCTGCTGTTAGTACTTATAGGGAAAAGAACATGAAAGAGATTGATAAAAGAACACTTGAATGATCCTTTTACACCAATGACTGCCAGGAAAGAGGCCACTGCCCAGACTTTTATTTAGCAGATTGATTTGGACAGTTAGAAACCAGAACATTACTGTGGCTGTTGGATTATTCTCTCAGTACAAGTTTGAGGATCCTGAGTTTCTGTGCTACAAGAGACAAAAAAAAAAAGCAATTTGTTAAACGTAGCAGCTAACAAACAGAGCAAGGGAGGCTGTATGTGATAGCATGCAGGGAAGACAACTCAAAATTACCATCTCCTGTAGGGCAGGGATTTGCAGAATCCTGCATGAGAGCAAGAAAGTCTGTTATTCAGGGTGTATTCCTCTGCAGTTCTATGCAGAAATTCTCTGCGTTCCCCCCCCTTATTTATTTTTACACAGAAAAAAACCCAAATATACATGTGAAAAAATTCAAACTCAGCACGCAACATTTTTCACATTCTAATGAAGTGATACTTATGTTGGAAGTTATTTTTTCCCCAGGACTTTTAGTTTACACATTGCAGAGAATTTTTTCTAAATTAAGATTTCCAAGTTTCATGTTTTATTTTTTTAACCATTTACGTCCCTAATTAGTTAAAGAATTAATGTACTATAAATTAACCTAAATTTGCATGCAATTGTCATCAGCTCCACTAAAGAATATAGCAAAAAAGAAAAGGAAATAAAAGTATCTAACTAGAACAGAATTAGGAGAAAAGTAACTAGGAATTATGTTGGGTAAAGCTAGAAGCAGAAGAAAGATTCATTAAAGGTTTAAGAGAGCTGTGTATAAGATAAAATCCTGTGCTGATGCATCATTAATGGTACAGAGTAAGCTTTTAACTGACAGGCAGCAGTGAAGATCAGGCAAAGGGTAATGAAAAGTCCTTAATATTAGCAGAAAGCTCACGGAGGTATGTTAATACATAGGTAGAAGGAAAGATACAGGAAGCATGGTGACTTGTGACTATAGAAGGTAAGAGTCATGCAGGCTGATGATGTTCGGAGGTCAAGAGGGACATACCCTGTAGAATTATGGCCTATTGATTTTAACAGTAGTGTTCATACTTATAGGTAGCCACACATGATGAAGCAATAGGTAACATAAATGTTCTGTAAAAGAGAAATGAATAATTGGCAATCTGGTGACAGCATTTTGTAATGACCACCAGTTATCTCAGTTGAAGCAGACCCAGGCAAGGTGTCTGAGTACCAATGACACGAGCTAGTTTCACGGACTATCACTGCTGAACATATGTATAGTACCAGAAGCAAAAAAACCTAACAGATTCAGATTAGGTTTTTAGTGGAGGATAACATATTTCAAAAGTATGCTTCTTACGTCTTATCAAGAGATCAATAAAAAATACAAACCCAGGGTCTAGCAAAGGCTGTGGTGAAGTTAGGCAAGCATTCTGCTTCTTTAAGACACTACATCCACTTGGTATACCTTTATTGGCATACCAGAAATATGTTAGTACACTGCCACCATACAGTATAAAAAAAAGGTGAGAAAAGGAGGTTAAAAAAAACATAAAAAGACAATAAAGTGAGTTTTTTCACCAATAGAGTAATACCACAGAGTTCAAAGAACATTTTTTCTGTTAAGATTTCTACTCATTTCTTCACTTTCAATGAAATAAATAAAATACATGTCTGAAATCTAATGAGTAACCTCCTCTTTTTATAAATGTGTGTTACTGAATTGTATGTCAAGTTCAAGGAATGGTAAAAATACACAAAGTCTGAAGATTAAAAACAAAAGGTTAAGTAGGATCATTGTAAATATTGTTCACTAGTTGTAATGCACATATAAATTCAGACAGATACATTTATATTAAAGAAATATTCAGGATGTGTTATAATCACCTGTAAGCAGGGTCTTGAAATATGTGCTCTCTGTTTGCATACTCTAAAAGTAGGCATATTCATGCACCACTACATTAGATTTTAAATTTTCCCTTATAATATCTACAGAGTGTTTGCTCTTGGGCCTCCCTTATTGCTCCTCAAGACAGTGTAAATAGGTCAGAGTAACTGCCACTAGTTCAGTCAACTCTCAACCACATGACTGGCGCATAAAGAAGAATAAGAAAAGATGGGTGGAAGACAAATGTCCACATAGACTGCAAACTTCAAGGAACAGTTTATTGGTAAAGAAGCCTTTGTTATTCTTAAGTCCTCATATATATTCTAACAAGTGCAGTCAGTTATCATTTTCACTTATTGTCTGGCAGATAGTTTTGAAGTTTCTCATGCAATTACTGTCTGTAGTGTCACCCTGCCAAAAGCCGCATCATCTCCTGATTCTTCAAAGACGCTGTAGCTTTTAATAGCAGTGACAATGGAGCTCCAGGTGGCGACACAGCAGCCATCTAGTTACAATCAGCCCAGCCACAGAAGTTTTTGAGGACTCTTACAACATGCTCTGACTATTGTAGGATTGCTCCCTTTCGCAATTTACTAGCAGGCCCAGATACAGTGTGCTACCCACTTAGTCCTCTCAGAAACAGATGGACACAAAATCTACCAACAGTAAGCATCAGTAAATTGAAAAACATCAGAAAGGAACTGTTCATTGACTCTGTGTGGTATATGAAAACATAACTCGTGCAGAGAAAACATAGTATGAAAGCACACGTTTAAAGATTGTGCTAGAATGTATCCACTGATAGGACATGATAGGTGTGAAGAATCTTAATTCCATCATCTCCCTGCTGCTTCAAGTTTTTTTGCTATTAACTATATACCTATGCATTTGATGATACGCACAGACATATTATTCAAACACATTGCAATACTCACATATACGTATGCAAATATAAATACAGAAAACAATGTCAGACTGTATCTGGTTTACTATACATTTGGACTGAAAGAACTGCCAATACTGCATGCTGATCTGATGGCAATCTGAAAACAGAAAGCGCACAAAACCGAGTGACTAACTTGACAACTTACCATATTTGAGAGCCAGCTGTTCAAGCATTGCAAATCAAAGGAAAACTAATTTTCTATTAATTTGAAACATAAACACCCACAGTTACCATGGAAAATACTGTTAATAAATGCCACGGAAAGAGAGTTTAGCATATAGTAAAATTATGAATGAGATTCTAAGAATTAAGAGAATGTTGATACCTATTACATGTATTTATCTTACTTCAGGCTTTCATGAATAAAATACTTGCTATAGTACTATGAACAGTATGTCAGAAAGTAAGATTTATTCTGTAATCCTCCCCACTTCACTCATGTTTTACCAAAAGATATCTCTACATCCCTGTTCTAAAATTACAAGGAAAATTATTTGCCTATTTGTGGTTAAAAAAAATAAAAATGGAATCAGTTCAAATATCAACTGTTTATGAAAGTACAAAACACATTAAAAAACTCAGTGCTAAAAGTATAACTTCAGTTTGGCATCATCTTTTGTATGCAAATAAATATATTTTAAAATACACTTGTTATAAGTGTTAAGTGTTTGTGGATATCTCCTTTATCAGAGTACTTAAATTTATCACACTGAAGGAATAGATTTAAATGACTATCTTTCACGGATATTAAACAGTGCAGATGTTCATTTTTAAGCAGAGTATGTGTTCCAATGTAGACAAAATACCACTACAATCACGACAGTATTATATATTAAAAACAACTAAAAGAATAATTGAACAAAGCCACATTAATGGGATCCAAGAAAATAAAAGAGCAATTGTACATGAAAAGGCTTTATGTCAAACTGTGCTGATAGCATAAGAGAAAGTGGATGCTGTAGTAAATCATATCACATTAAGACTAAATCTGATGTGACAGTGTGTCTGTGAAGAATGTTAATAAGAACAAGATCAAAATCATAAAAAAGGAGAATGGGAAAGCTAAGCAGAAAAGGGAAAGTAAATATTCCAGGCAAGGTTTGTTCTGTAATTATGAAAAGAAATTAAACGATAAATCACGGAAAAGCTGTTGTTTCCTAGTCACAAGGCATGAGTGAGAAGGGTACTTGGAACTGAGTTTGCAGAACTAGGGCTTGGTCTTCCTTGTTTAAGACTATCAAACTCAAGGTCATTGTTTGGTTTTTTTTTTTTTTTTTTGTTTTGGGTTTTTTTTTTGAGATTACTGATACACTTCTTTTATGCTCATCCATAACAACAGCAAATTAAATACACAGGAAAATTTTGCTACACTCAGGAAACCTCAAATGGGAACTAACATATAACTGCTACTACAGACATAAGCTGACATAATTTAAACTCAAGGGTACTGAGATTAAAAAAAAAAATAAACACTCAAACATGAAAGAGATGAACTTGAAGGCTATTATTATGAAAGACTTCAATCTTGGTGCTAAATTAGGCTGAGTACAGGAACCTGGGTGAGAAGAGTCAGAATGCTGCCATTGCATTTTTCTGCTAATCCAGGTTCAGAAAGACTACGCCAGTTGAAGAAAGCCAGAGAGAACCATGCCACTGTCTGAAGTCAGAAGATGGCAATATATGACATGCCATGAGCCCTGCACATTACTTCTCCTTACCTAAAGACATTGAGCCTATGTTATCGGGGCAGGTGCCAACTAAAAGATTCTCCTGCTTTGGGGGGATCCCTTTAACACTCTCAGGGCAACTGCTTGTGCCCACTGAGTGACTGAGAGAGGAGAACAGAGCTACAGGGCACAGAAAGCATGTTTGATTTACACTACTCTGAGGAGACCATCCAAACCCATTCTAAGAAAAAGGAAAATATAACTTTGTTTTGTAAATCACATAGTCAAACAGGATCACTTCACATATTCCTTACTGACCAAGTCCAAACCCGAAAGCTAAGAGATGACCAACAGAGATTTAATTAAATCATTATTTACCAGTGGTAATCCCATGGCACCTTCAAGCATCTAAAAAACAGCATTCTCTTTCTTAAATTAGTGACATTTCAAGAAAGAACAGGTAGGCAGAGGTTATAGAGACTGGGACAAAACAGAGCTTTTGAAACACATCAGTTAAATATGCAGCAGAACAGCTGTGTGCTCTGAAAAGTCCCTAACAATATATGGACAATGTGTATACTTGGAGCTCGTGGGTCCTTTATTCATGTTTCACAAAGTTTTGAGAGGGAAGAAGGTTGTAGTACTTGCAAAAACATTAAGCAATGCAGATTTTGTTTAGAATATATAAGCACATATGTACTCTACAAAAGCTGAAAAAATATGTTTATAGCCATGTTAGCTTTGTTACTATTTTTGCAGTAAGCAGCCATCACTACCCAAGTGATAGCAAAAATTGTGTTCATAGGTAAATCAAGCAGGCCAAATGAAATACACTGAAGAATATCTGCTTACTTCTCATACAATAAAGAGATAAAGATTCCATGATATTCAAAAGATCTTTAACCACTTACCATCACTCTATAAAACCAGTTATGGCATTTACTGAAAATGATGCACTTCTAATTTAACAATATTAACTGTTTCAAAATTAGATTGTTAGCAATCACAATGCTGTGAAATGTGCAACAAACAAATGAGTAATATGTTTTAACAAATATCATCCACTAAAAATTATCCTATCTGATGGCATCCAATATAATTTTGAAAGACGAATACACTTAAATTTTACCTGTAACCTAAGCCTGCATAAAAACAAGACAACAAAACTGAAAGATTCAATTCATTAGTTGAAAGAGCTGCCAAACTTAAATACACTGTAGCCAACTTTGTTGATAAAGCTAAAAAAGAAAATAAGAACAAGTTGCTAAGAAGCACAAACAATGCTTTGCTTTCATTTTCATATATAATTGAAATACCAACGAGTAGTATACTCAGACGCTATAAATGATACATGATGGAAATCACTGAAGAAACAAAAATCAAGCAACTGGAATTCAGCATCCATCCTACAAGCATAGGGCAGAGAATGACAGGAATTGCCAGTTCTTGCTAACTTTAAATTTCTGAGGTTGTTCCATGCAACACTGCCATCCCTGAATTTATAAAGTATTAATTAGAATTAAAAACCACATCATCACTTAGCAGCTAGTTCCTCATCCACTTCAAGCGTGATATGAAGAGACTGACATAAAATGAAGGCACTGACCAACTCTGGAGACTGAGGCAGAAAATGAACAGCTTCCCATTTAGGGAGTAAGTCTAGTAATGGAAAACGGAAAGTTGAACAAGAACAAGCCACATGACAGAATGGCATCTATGTAAGGCTAACACAAAGAGATCTGAAAACAATACCTGTAATTTTCAACAGGTTTACTGTTGACTTATTAGGCAGTAATGTGGATTTGCAAAGCAGGGCTTTATCAAGCAGTTTTTTCCAATGTTCAAGAAACAAAATTTTTGGTCCAAATATATGTCTCTGCTATTACAGAAGCAGTTCAATTAATGTCTTCTGACTCTCACCAACTACAACATACCTTTCACAAAATATCGGTGATAATCCTTGCTGCATACAGATACACATTGTTAAAAGAGTTAAATTGTTATAAGACTGATCCAATTTTTAATCCATATTTAAATAAAAGTCTGATTCAACACTCTGATTAATAACCCAGCAAACACCATAAATTTTATGTGTGCACAACATGCACTTATTTAGAGCACAAACAACATTGGTACCACTGTTGGAATTTATATTTAAATTAACATAAAAAGTTGCTAAACTGGAAAATGCTTTAAAATTAACTCCCTTCATTAGCACATGTACTGTAAAGTGACAGAAGACAGCACAGAAGACTCAGCCTGAAACTCTAAAAGCTGGAGGTTCATACAAAAGATGCTAGGTACCATGTGTGACCTCATGAAGAATTTAACGTCCACAAATTTTTGGACCATTCACCATCTCTTCAGGTTTTGGACAGTGCCAGAGCAAAACTAAAGCCTTTCTTACCCAGTTTTGCTAACTGCAGAAAATCATTCACCTCAGGCTCAATGATGACAACTTGATTAAATTGCAAATCAAGATCAGTAAGTTTTGTAAAATATATTTCCTGTCTGCAGACTGCAAAATGCTATGCTAAAATATAAAGCTCTCTTTTTTAATCTTTGAAGCATCAAAGCCCTGCTTGTAGTTTAATAATACAAAAGCTGTACACATTTTCAGATTCTGCTACAAGAGTCTGTTTAGATTCTGTCCCTCCTATTCTTTATACCTTAAATAAAACTTGAGTAGGTCAAAAGCTTTTGAAAACTACACCTTGTCATTAAGTAATTACTCAGACTCTCTAATATGTTTCTCATGAGATGGCTCTATAAGTACAGTGATGTCTGTTATCTGTGTCATGTTAGCTAACACTTTCTTGCCAAATCCATGCAAAGATTAAGGTAACTGTCTCAATAAAGAGAATGCCAAAGAACAGCTACCCCTAGTGATCAGAGAAATGGGAGATGAAGTTAAAAGCCTATATTTGTTTACAGTCATTTCTCATTTTTCTCAACAAGCTTACAGCCGGACACAGAACAAGCACTGAACAAAGACAATACCTCAATGTGTATACACATATTTGGCAAAATCACTGCAAATAATTTTACCAGAGACAGCTTTCTGAATAGGTTTGTGTCACATTGTTACACCCAGGTCCGAATTCCAGCTTCAAACACTAATGTACCTCCATTTACAAAGTTAAATCCCCATTTAAATTTCTCCAGTCTGACTCCATGAAACTCAGAACAGCAAACAGATCCTTCTCTGGGGCTCTGTGCAATATGAATGCACTTGAACGGGCTAACTTAAGATCAGTCTTTTTTAAGTGCCCATATCACTTATATATTACACAAGTGTGAGTTCTGTCCGTACTAGTGGGCAGACGGAGAGCAAAGAGTACGAATGCAGACTGGGCACCTAGGGGCAGGCATCCTCAGTCTGGTAACAGGAATACCCCAAGCCAAACGGTGCAAGGGAGAGGACATCAAAGTGTTTATACTGTGCCTAGCAGAGTCCCAGCTCACAACAAGAAAATTCAGATGCTACCACGGGAAAAATATAAATGCAAAAAAACTTCACATGAATGTTCTTTAGTGCAAGAATGTTACCCATCAGAAAATTAGAACAGACCACAGCAAGTAATTATCTTCCTGATTTTTTCTTCCATGAGTGAATACACAGTGTGTAATCAAACTGGCTAAATGCTGTCCATGAGAACGTACTCCTGATGGATAATTTAGTACAAGCAACACAGAGTATTTAGAGATGTGATTACCTGGAGCTTTCTGAGCACTGTATGGGCTCTTAAGTCACACAAATGTATTATACAAGTGGGAGTTCTGTCTGTGTTCATAAATATTACACAGTTACTTTAAAATATGCATAATACACTCTTTATACACTCAAAAGATGCATATAGGATTAGGAAAACAATTTTTACAAGGAAGCTAAGAAACAAATTGGCATCAAGTATATTCATGTGGCAGGAAATTTAAAGCACACAAGCTGCAAAATCAAGAAGAGATAAGAGTAAGGAAGAAATCAAAACCTCAGTGAAGGGAAACAAAATGGAGACAATTTAGAAATCCCGTTATTTTCCATAAAGCAGAAGGCAAAATCATGACATTCCTTGTTTGGAACAGTGCAACTTGCTATAAGCTTCACTCACCGATACACATATCAAATCCTTTTCCAAATTGTATTTGCTTCAGGGCAAAGATGCTTGGGCATGTTCCCTACAGCTTCTCTCTGTACAAACGCTGAATTCTGTCCTCTTTTTTCTCATAATAACTGAAGATACTATACCAGCCTCCTCCCTATCCAGCTTTTCTCAGACTGATAGTCTCTGGTTATTGCTACTTGTCTACCTTTGCATTCATCATTCATGGATTTACAGAACTTTCATGTGGTCGATTCTCTGTAGGATCTTTGAATACACTATTTAAATCATGTCTTCTGCACATAATTTGAAGCATTAGCTATGTAACCAAGAGAGAACCTGAGCAAAAGGAGAGAATATGCATATGCAAGCATTTTGTTCTATGTAACTCTAACCTTTTTTTAAAAATTGTGTTCACTTTATATGCTTTCTTTAAAGCCCACTGTGAAATAAGCCAAGACAAAAAGAGCAGGTTACACTACATATGCATGCTTTCCCACAGGTGCTCATTTCAGAATAAAAACACTCCTCCAAAAATAACAGAAGTTAATAATGTAGCATAATGGCTTTAAAATAAGTAGTCTAATCCAGAATTAGCAAAAAATACTTCTCTGATTGACACTTCTGTTATATGATACCGTCAACTCTCAGTTTATCTGCAATAAGGGAAAAAGATGTTTGAGAGCCCAAGTAGAGAAAAAAAAGTCAATTACACAGAATACACTTAAATTATAAGGGAGGCCAAAGATCATACAGGGGGAGGGGACAAAGGTCATTATGTAACTTTAGAGCATGTGTCTTCCACTGACGTGTCACATCCAGATGAACACAACAATTCTCCATTTAGATCTCCTCAGAGGAAAGCTAGAAGGTAGATAACTGCTCCCATAGTGCTAGAAGGAGCATGGAGCAGGCTCCAGTGGGGCTGTGGAATTTTTGACAGCAAAGAGCTCAATGCACAGAACTAGTCAGAGGCCTCTGCACCTGACACACCATTAATCTGCAGCCTGAACAACCTGCCTGTGAGTGACCAGGAGTTATCTTATGGTGTTAAGCATGGACTATGATTCTGTCATTCTATGACTAAACTCAGAAATCACTGAAAAATTTATGAAACACCTGTCCACTTTAAAGTAACTGTTTTTGCAAATTATTTTCTGTTAGGTTAAAACACTATTTCCATTCTGAAAGGGAAAAGAGACAAGCAAAGTGTGTTGGCCTGTTACAAAACAGGAAGGCATGTTTTCATCTTTATCACTCTACAGAAAATAAGAAATAAATTTCAAGCATGGTCTGTGATACCTGTTCACCAGCAAGTATTAACTGGGCATATATTAAGATGAAAAAGACACTTTGGGTGGGAAACATGAAAATCAAGGAACATTACTTCTAGTGCCAGGGAAATGTATCTGCCAAGAAATAAAAGCAAGGCCAAGCCACAGATAAAATCTCAAAAAAAAGCCCCAATTCAAATGTAGCACTGAAGGTAATTTGGCAGGTGGCACAGGTAAACATAGAACAGACAAGCTGGAAGACAACAGCAAACTTACAAAGAGTGGACAATATTAGCCACCCTAATTAATGTGTTATTACACCGCACAGCACTGAGATATGTGCACATCTGGCCTCTGAAAGGGCCACTGCGTATACAAGTGGAATTATCATCCTGCTTCGGTCTGCAGGACCAAGATCCTTTCTTCATGAAGATTCAGTGATACTGTGGCAAGAAAATTTGACTGATAAGTATTATCAAGCCTGATGGACAAAGCATAGTTGCAGTTTATGTAACAAAGAGACAATACTGTATCATTAAGACAGGATCAGCTGTCGTATTAATCATGCTATTACCCTCTTTTTCTAATATTCATCTGTATATATTACAAACTCTGAAAACCTTTTTCATTTGTTTAGAACCAATTCAATCCAACGAGGCCCTTGCTGAAAACAAGTGCAATGTAGGTAATAATAATTAACAGTAATGGAGTACTTGTATAAAACTGTCATCAACTTTTATTGCATAGTAGCTAACGCTGTGAGATTTTCAAGATATGTTCATCTTTAGTCTATTGCAAAATATGAGTTATAATACTGATTTGGAAACAACAAGGACTAGGCAAGAAAACAATACATCTACAGCTTGCAAAATCTTCAAGAAGCATTTCTTAACTGATATACCAAATATGTTATAATAATATAATGAATAGGAACATACCCTAAGTACTAGATTTACTTTGAAAGACTTATGCTTCCCTATCACAATTAGGTATTTCTTCACAACTGTACATTAAAACAGTTTCCCAGGCTATGCTACAAGTGCTTTTATGTTAACTGTCAGGAAAGAACATTTATATTTTCCAGATGTATTTAGCAGGCTCTTTTACATCCTTGAAAACTTGACTGGCTAATACCAGACTTCATCAGAGAGGCAGCCAAAAGCCAGTGGGCCAGACTGTTGAACCCAGGAAGAAAATGTGACAATCCTAAAAACAGTCTACACAACAACAACAACAACAATAATAATAATAATAGCTTCCTATGACAGCAGATGAGGTTGTAATAAAACTGTAAATGCATTAACAGATTTGGCCTCAATGTTTTGGTAATATAGGAGACTCTGAGGGCAAGGGCAAATTAAGGATTTGATTTGAAGCCACACACATGAAAAACGTTAAACTGTCTAGTCATACAAAACATTATGCGGTAGATTTAGCTCACTTTTTAGTGCCTTACATCCAGGTTTACCAGAAAACAAGATTCTCACCAAAAATTTTCAGATAAACATCTCTACTGCCTTGATGCTGTTTATCACACGGCACTAGAAGTTTACATAAGACATGTGGTAGAAACAGAGACAGGAGTAGTAGTACTCTAGTTCAGAGTCACTTTTTAGCACGGTTCCACACCACAGCCTGCAGTTTGGCAATCACCTTTAGTAGCAGGAAGAATACGGGCGTTTGAAGATTTATTGCTATTCATTCTGTCAGCTTTTCTGTTATTTCTTTTACCAGTGATTCGTGAGGAAGACCTCTGATGTCCACTGTAAATGTAGGAGTAAGAATCATACCAATCACTTTCATAATGAACATGGATGAATATGAACTCATTGATCACTCTTGAAAATATTTCAGTCATTTCTGGCTCATCTTACAGACTCTCTTAAGACTTGCTGGACCTGACCTATTTGAAAGAGGGTTCTCTCTTCATGTAATTCTTGCAAGCTTTTCTGCATGTTCCTAGTTAAAAGTCACGGTGATTTAACTTTATTTTTATTGTATTTACACTCACATTAGTGTTCAGCCACTTTAGCTTTCGGTGGCTGTTTCAAAGTCTTCTCTGATAGGTACTATGTGTTTCCTCTGTGCCTCTAACATGGTATGTTCAAATAGTCTTCACACAATTTTGAAAGAGATCACTTGTAACTGATCTTTTTAGTTTCTTTCTCTTTTTTACTTTCATTCCTCTGTTCTAAATCAAGCACTAGCATATCAGATGTTTTTACTTCTGTTGCTCCTGCAAAGATGTTAAATTGACATGTATTACAAAGTAGCTCTTAAAAAGGAACATTTTAAACTAAATTCAGTGTGCCATTCAGGAATCACTGAGGAGTTTCTTCCTATTTTATACCCAAAAATAAATGGGAGAAGGGCAAGCAACACAGTAGCTGAACAGTCAAAAAGATTCAGACTGCCATTCAGGAAATACACCAGCCAGTTCCTGTACTCCATAATGGAAAAACAGGTATAAGGGAGAAAGGAAATTGTGATATATCCTCAGGACTGAGTTACGCTGCAGTCTTCTGCGTAAGCATAATTTGCTGCATCAGACACATGTGATTGCAAGACTCTGTGTTCACATAAGAAACCTTTATAAGTGAACATGGGTTCATTTATGGCTTCTCAAGAGAAGGTGGAATAGTATAGAAACCTGCCTGGATGGCAACGTCTCTGCCTAAACCAAAAGGAAGAAGTTTATAATAATAACAACAACAAATGTCATTTCAGACAACAGATAACATTGTATCTATATCTCACTTCTAAGTGCTGTCCATTTTTGGTGGTATATTTTTGCAGTGGTTGTGAAAAATGTCATGCTTATTGTGCATGCTGAAGTTGAAGTTGGGTCTCTTCCCTTTCCACCTCCCCGTCCCCCCTTTATTTTTTTTTTAAATAAGTGTTCCCAGGACTCAGTCATATTGTAGTGCTTTTACATCTAAGACTTGCCAAATTTGTATGGTTTCTTAAAGAACTCTATGCCAACAAAAGTTGCTGGTGAAGGAGTAATTCAGTTTCTGCTCATACTTATTTATGATTTGGCTTGTTTATTGAAACTGTCAATCACTGTGTCATTTAAAAGTTTTCTAACATGGGCACTGTTGCCAATTTCTGATCATGAAACATTGGATTAACAAGATTTACATACACACAGAGAACTCCAATTTTCACATGGTCATGTTCATATAAGGGTAAAACCCATGTTTGCTATGAGAGCTACATTTCATATACAAAATCTAACTGTGGTTCTTGTTGTTCCTGCATAGTATATTTCTTCTCATCTGATGTGAATTCATTTAAGAGGTACTAATCTCACTTCTGCATTTGCTTCATTATTTTATATACCGTGATTTAACTTTAATTTTTTGATGAGAATTAAAACAGGTGGATAATTATGCCAAAAGAATTATGCTGTATCATAGTGCTTTTTATCCTACCTAAAACTTCAGAATACAATGGCATCTAACCTTGAAGGACTTCAGAATTTTTTTTAAAAACAGTTTTCTGGGTATCTGACTAAAACATAAACCTATCCAGACAATATGAAACAAGAACTTGGCCAGACTGTAATTATTTTTCACTATAGCTCTAATTATGAACTTTATTCAGTAGAGATGATTAATCATATGAATAATTCCATCTTTTTCACTGAAGCATGATAAAAATAGGCCTTTAAAATGAGCATATGCTTAAGAGCCCAAAACAAAGTCAAAAGGATCCATCTCCAAGGGCTTCAATGGACAGATAGAAAAGAACTAAAAAAGCCTGATGAAAAGAGGCAAGATTGCCCATGTTAAGCACGTATGTGTAAGGCACTGCTGAATCAGAATGAATGTCATTATGATTATTTACTCAGATGCTTTTACTGACAGTGAAGTTTACCTCTTTATACATCCATGTAGGTGAGCACCTGTGTATATATAACAGCATCTCCCCTATAAAATTCTTTCCTTAGTACACATTTAATGTAAAAAAAAAAAAAAAACACATTAGTCTGCTGGAAAAAAACACCCTAACTAAAATCCACAGGAGGTGAATTCATAACTGAATTTCTGTGTAAATTCCTTGCATTTTCTAAAACAATTTCTAATCTAATTTTAAAGATGTCAATGCTTTTTCAAGTGTATTTCAGTTATAGACAATTTTGTATCATTAGTTTAAAAGAAAGATATTTTAAAAGGAAAAAAGCCAAAAATCTGGGTACTTTGATATTCATAGGCAATTCTATGAACTGCCTGATTTTGACCAGGTCATTCTTTACAACGAGAAAACCATTTTAGGTTGTAAGCGGCATGTTATTACTCAAAGAGAAACCCCCTTTGAGATACAAATCCACACAACATAAGCTTGTTCAGAGATAACAAAAAATACAGATACCACCTGACACATAACTGCCCAGCTGTAATAGGCATGAAAACTGAAAATTAAATGCAGCTTAGTCCAATATAAAGGCAGATCTTTTTAGCTATGAAGTATACAATCAAGAGAGTAAGCTCAGTTGTCCAGCAAGCCATCTCAATAATACAGGAGGGAGACGCACATACAATTTTAACATTGCAGTTAAAAGCCACTCTAGTTAAAGCCTGTGTAAACACAGAGAATATTAAAATCTTATTATCTGCCTTGCTCCTACTTCTCTCATAACCTCCAAAGTAAATAATCAACTTGAGCATAATCACAGTAACTACATGCTCAGCAGCATGAGATCAACAGTAGCTTTTTTCCAAGTATATCTTCTGATGTTTTTAAGCACAGAAATGAGACAATATCAAGCACTCGTCATCTGACAGACCTAATAAGCAGTGCTTTGGACTTCTCAGTAAACTTGGAATAAAAAGCTACCAGCCCACAGTTTACAAAATGCATCCAGGTGGACTCCTGAGAGACACTTTCAGCTCAGCCACTGATACACTGCTTTGTTGCTTTATTTTACTCTTCCTGCAAAAGAATCATGTCGATAGCCAAAAGGTCTTCTGCAACTCAGGGAATACACATTGACTCATCAGTATTTATACTTCATTATCATGTCAATACAATTAGTGATAAGTACCACTGGAGAACTGTAAAATATAATAGCAATATTTAACTCTTACACTGAGCTTTTCTTAAAGTGTTTTGTAAAGAAAGCAAGTACTCTTCCCTTATTTTCCCATGAGCAAATTGAGACATAGAATGGTAAAGTCCCTTGGCCATTGCCGCCTTCAGGCCAATAGCAAAGCCAGAAATAGAAAACAAAACTAAAAAAAGTGTAATTTTTAACTCAAAGGGCTCACACCACACTTGACAATATGACTGAATACATGTATGGTATAATCAACAGTGTAGACAATGTGATAATCTTTATTTCCTGCCACTAGACTCCCAGTGCAGGTCAGGATTTCATTGTACAAACTCAGTATCCACTGACACCAGTTGTTACTTTAACTTATTGCTATGAAGAAAATGAAATACAATATCAAGCTTAACATCATTACCCAGCTAACAATCTTAAAATGAAGAGGCATACATGGGAAACTGAATAGACAACTAAACAATTTATCAAAACCTGAATCATTTCACCTTTGAATCTCCCTGCTTTTGTGCTTACAATGTCTTAATCTTATAATAATTTTCTTCCCTTCATAAAAGCAGAAGAGTCCAACTTCTACTTTTACCAATATGACTCGCCAAGTAATGGAAAAGTACCATACATCAGTTCAAGAAAAGGTTAACAAGAAGGGAATCCCAATGTCCTTGGATTTTTTCAGTACAAAAATCCATCTAGTGCAATAGTCAGTACAAACCTGTCATACTTCCTGGGAGCAATAAATAGTTTCAAAAAAAAAAAAAATAATTTAAAAAAAAAAAGCCCACACAAAACACAGTTGCAGAGATCTCTTTTTACAGCTTACAGATATCAGGCAACTGGAAAGTTGGAGCAGGATAACTGTGGTAGGAATAAACTCGCTGCTGGAGAACAAATAATTTGCAGGTCATGCAAACTAGAAAAATTAAAATGTATTTATTCTGCTTAACCTGGGTCTTACTCTGTGTGGCATTAGAAGAATGAAATAATTGTTTCACTACTCATCCTAACAAAGACCCACAAATTAGATCTATTTTCATGAACTAAGCCCTATAAAGTCCAGAAATGTATTCTGCAAATGTTACGGAGTTGGGCCTACAGAAAGAATCTGAGTTGGCTGGATTACTGCTGCACATTACAAACTAAGACACAAAGATTACAGCAAAAACTTAAATTTATCACTTCCAAGATGAACGAGTCGCTGCAAGTTGTTTCAATGTCTTTGGAATGGTGTACATCACATAACCTTACGAACAATGCCATCCCTGTCTTGGTCATCATTAAACAAGCAGTATTGAAAATCACTTTCTGTTACTGCTTTGTTCCATGGATTTGCGGATGGATAAATTTTATTTAAGTACTCTAAAGTGAGAGTTCAGAGTGTTTTGAATGAACAGTTCTTTGTTTAGCTATGAAAACACAGTCAAAAGGCAGGTCAGAGAACAGCAAGCTATCATTCAGGATTTCTTCTTCTTGGACTTTAGGAAATAACTCTCAGAATGAAATTATTCATTTTACACATCCACACAGCCCTTAGCTTTGGGCTTAAAATAATAAACAAGGATGCTAATAAATAAATGTAAATGCTACCTATCTGATTGCATTTGATATACCCTTTTTTTCAGCAGACCACACACAGCTGCATGATTTGAAGTTTAAATTTTCTTGATGTTTTATAAGGACACACAACTTAACCCAGAAGCGCTTTTCCTTACCACCTACACTCTCAGGTGCTGCTGTTCCAGCACTTCTACAGAGCAGTGGTGAATCTCCACTGTGAAAACGTGTGTGTGTGCTGAGATCTGTCTCTCCAAAAAGAGGAACGACGCACATGCTTTCCAGAGCACAGCAAAGGACAAGCTGTCTTGCTGTCCTTGCAACCTCTCCCTACACAGTGGCAATGGCATGGAGGAGGTATATGAGCCATTATGGGGCAATTTCCATGGGCCTGTACCCAGCAGGCTGCCCTAGCACCACCCCGCAGCCAGCAGGGAACAGGTAGGACCACTGGACATAGCACTCACAGATAAAAAACATATGGCTAAAGGGGAGCATGCGGAGGTATTAGTTTGTTGGGGAAAAGAGAACAACGTCATTAAGCTTTTAAGCTCTTCAGCTCTTACAGAGTTTAGGAATCAATGGTACCCCTGAAATATACTATCAATACAAAAGCTGCCTGAGGACAGAAAGAGGACAATGAAGCACTTTGTGTCTTAGAGTGACTGGTAAGAAGTGTTAATGCAGGATGCGTTAAGTATAAAATCATATGAAGTCTAAAAGTTGACAGGATAGAAGAGCTCGAAACATCCAGCCTGGGACTGAGGCGGTGGCCACTCTATTAGCTACCACAAGAGCTAATCGATCCAGATGTTGATAGATATATGAATTGAGCTGTTGAATAGCCCAAACTACGAACGTTGCTGTATGTGGACCAATGTCAAACCTTCACAGAGTAGGCATTTTTTGGTCACTAATCACTTGAGGATTCACGCTACACCTACATAAAAAGCTGAGCAGTAAAAAATACCTATTAACTGTATTGTCAAGTCAGTAACTCCCTTAATTGAAAACGTTTCAGCAAGTGGGATATTCAGCGCAATGACATCTCTTCCCTCACTGCAGACCACTGGCAGAAAAAAAGTGCAAATCTGTGATGCTGAGACCAAAACTCCAGTGTACTGTGGCTTACTAAATGTCAGAAGTCATAAGGGGCTGTGCAGATCCAGAAATAGAGACAAAAAGACTGCATGTCTTCATTTTCCAGTGAAGAAGCCGAATATTGAGGCTGTACAACCTGCTGTCACATCAAGACTGTAGAAGAAACATCCACCGCTGCTTTACAGGCCTGACAACTGGGATGCCTTTCCTCTGGCATGCCTCTCTGCCTTCGCTACTCCACAAAGTAGCTTTGCCACATAGGAGTACAATCATGGAGGTAATAAGCCAACTTTTAATGCATTTAGTCGACTAAAAGGTTGCTAGCATTATCTGGTTCGCAAAGTGTACTTTGCAGTTACGAAATGTTTATGGCCAGCCAAGCCTTTGTTAATAACTCAGCGGGACATTCCTATAATGTAGGTTCTCATATAATGTGAAAGACACAGTCCTGATGCTATCTGTACTTTGCTTCTGTATTCTTTTTATGAGACATGCACATGAAATACTGTTTATTGCCACTACAGGAACACAATTATTTGCTAAATACAGAGAAATATTTCTGGACAAGATTTTGACTGGCTTCACCATGAAAAAAAAATTATTCTCAGACATCTAGAATCAATTACTTCAGAAGCAATAGCTATACAAATAAAATACAAAAACAAGCACCTTCAAGCTGTTCAGATTGTCAGGAAATAAAAGGCCTAATTTAGTATCGATATATGCCTAATGGGAATTTACTGGTATGTGTGTCAAGTAGATTTGCTTAAAGTAAGTAATTATAAAGAATGAGAAATATACGTATAGTTTACTTGCAATGTCACATGGGATAGTGATTTTTTAAAAAAAAAAATAATTTTTAAGATCTTTTTTATCATTCCTACAAAATGGACTTCACATTACAATTGCATTACACTTCACTATGATACACTACCTTTATTACAGACAAATTCCCTTTAATTTTCTCAGCCTTTAGGCCACAAATCTTATAGTGCTACATGATGGTTACTTATTTCTTTTATTTGTTTTGTTTCTAACCTGGTATTCATTTTCCTCCACAGAGTATTTTGATTAGGTTCATAGTCATTCCTCTTTGGATGAAGGAAAAAAACCAAGGCTTCACAATCTTGCACTTGACCATCACAAAACTTAAATTTATTTGTCTTCTTTTTACTTTAAAATTACTTATGTAGTGTTTGGGATTTACGCCCAAATGGGCCTACCTGACTGGTATAGTCATAGATCTTAGAAATACCAATTCCCTTTGAATGGTTTAAAAGCTGTACAGAATGTAAAATAGAAGTGGAATAATGCTAGCTGGACATCTAGCATCACATCCAGAACTGAAAATACATCTTTCTAAAACAACGTATTTTGTTTAGGATAGTCTCAAACAACTCACACCTACTTTCCCACTAGTTTATGAGATCTCAGAATTTACTGTTTGCATTATGTTGACAATATAGCATTTAACAGCTGGTAGAGTGAAGGGAGGAAGTATATGCATAGGAATTTATGCTTCTGATCTCAAAGGTTAGTTATCTTCTGAATTCTATTCCAGCCTCTTACATTTGATGAAGCTTGTTGATCTTTAACAGTATAAATTAACACATTAAACTAAAAGTACTGACCTATTTTCTATTTATTGTTAGTCAATATTTGAAAGACCATAGTGTATCAGATGTTTCCTACTGAAAATTTCAAGTCACTTGTTTTTAGTATCTGGGTCTATTGATTTGTCAACATTTGGCAATGCAACAATGAGAAAAGTCGCACATTGCAATACAGAAAAATCACCTTTCTTAGTTCAAATCATCTGACTTTTGATATCTACAGTATTGAAATTTACACCTAAACAGGTTGCTTTGAACTCTTAATGTACCAGTGGATATAGAATCAACACAGACAATAGAATTAAATTCACCTCAAATTTGGTATTTATATTTGGTCAGACTGTAGACTCCACTAACTGTACTGACTCAGCCTCCCAGCACTGTGATGTGAACCCAGACAGCTAGGTTAGGTGTAGATCACTATACTGGAAATACCGAAAAGTAAGTAACATGAGTTCCACTCTCAGTGTCCACAAAGCTGGAGTCCCTTTATTTTCAGATGGGTTTGATGATGTCATTATAAAAATTTATTTCACTGCGTAACTGTAAATTAAAGGTTTCAGTATATTCTGTATTTTCTTTTTGCAAAGAAACATAAAAGGCATGTCCACTGAGTCAAGCAAACTTATCGTAACTTTTCTAGGCACTATATTAAAACAACTGAAATTGTTTAGCTATCAGTAAACCTGAATGAAAATGTATAGAACATCCAAAAATTATTTCAAAGATTTGACAGAAAATAGTGGAAGGCATAATGCTGAGTCCACTGAAGGCAGCAGGAACACTATCACTTTTTAAATGGAAGCAGAACTGAACGTTGAACATAAGAATATTTTTTCATAAGAAAGTGTTGAATTATTATGAAACTAAAACATATTTTCAAAAAATATGTATTTTTTAGAAGCACACATTCAATTTTGATTACATTTTTTTTCTGAGTTTTTTTCCATTTCAAAAACTCCAAAGAACTTCTAAAGAAAAAACTAAATGAAAACTGGGATTTCCTGCTTGAATGACTTTCAAATGAAAAGCACAGTCTTAGGGAAGTGTTACTGAAAGAATTCAGATTTTCCCCATGTAAAAATCATACCAACATATTATCTTTCAGCCGTTCAAGCCAACTGGGAAGATGCCATTGTACTGCAATGATACGGAGAGTTTTGTTTAAAGTTAGTACACAAAAAAGCATAACATTTTATTTCCTTTCCAGTGCATTTAAGAACTGGAACTATAGCTGGGATTCCACAGAAGACCTATGCACCTCCCTCACAATACATCTTTAGCAATGACCTGGATGAGGGG
>NW_010101534.1:0-404 GCF_000699245.1 Pterocles gutturalis
CCTGCATCCCATCCCACCTTCACCCACAAGACCTGCTGATTCCACCCCTTCTGCACCCCCAATGAGCAGTGCTCCATCACTCCTGCATCCCCAGTGTGTGATGCTCCCATCCTTCCCGCATCCCCAGTACATGATGCTCCCATCCTTCCCGCATCCCCAGTGTGTGATGCTCCCATCCTTCCCGCATCCCCAATACATGATGCTCCCATCTTTCCTGCATCCCCAGTGCGTGATGCACTCCTCCTGCACTCCCAACATGCAGTGCTCCCATCCCTCCTGCATCCCCATGCACGGTGCTCCCTCCCACCCCTCCTGAACCACCCCTCCTGCACCCCCAGTGCATGGTGCTCCCTCCCACCCCTCCTGCATTCCCTGTGCATGGTGCTCCCACCCCTCCTGCACCC
>NW_010101534.1:436-8240 GCF_000699245.1 Pterocles gutturalis
ATCCCTCCTGCGCCCCCAGTGCACAGCATTCCTGTGTCCGTGCATCATGGCACATGGTGCTCCTTCACTGGTGACATTCCCATTTGCCACTGTCCCCAAGCGCGAGCAGCTCTGCTCACAACATGCACCCTTTCTGCAGCTCTTGCCTGGCTCACTGCCCAGCTCAGCCCCCTCCTCACCACTGAGCAGCCCCACACAGACTGTGTCCTCACCACAGACCTCACTCCCATGCCCACCCCATGTTTCCACCCCCTTGCTTCCTCTCATTGTCCCAGTTGCCACCTGCCCTCTTCCCCTGACCTGGGACCTCCACTCCAACACACCCTGAGACCCTGCTCCCTCCCCTCACACCCGCACCGCCCCTGCCTGCTCTGCCACACCCGGCATGTCCTGTCCCATTCCCCCTCCCTCGCAGCCCTTCCTGCAGCCAGGATCCCTGCGCCACCACCTTCCTGCTGCCACTGGCAGTGCCATTGCATCATGGACACCTCGTCAGACCTCAGCCCCGTGACTCAGTGTCCCACATGGGACAGCACCCTGGTGACTTAGTGTCCCTCCCCCGGCACACCCCAGGAGCTCCCTGTCTGTGCCCCGGGACGCAGGGTGACCCACTGATCGTGTCCCTGTGACTTGGTGTAAATCCCAGAGTGTGTCCCTGGGGCTGCAGGGAAGGCTGCAGACCACATCCCCATGGCTGGATGCAAACGCCCTGACCACTTCCCCTGTCTGCCCCCACCACACCGGTGACACTCCAAGATCTGTCCCCGAGACTCCCCTGGTTTGCCCAAGTATCCCGGGAAGTGATTGCCACCTCCTGGGAAGCATCAGGGACAGGCTGGATGAGATCCAGGGGGTGGAAGCTGGAATCAATAAAGTTCAGCTGAGCAATAAGGTGCAAACTTTCACTGGAGCAGGAATTAATGAGCAGATTAGTGACTATAAATAAACAAAGGATTTCTTGTGACTCGTGAGAGATGACTCAGTGCTTGCGATGAGGCTGGGTTTAGCCCAAGCAGACAGCGTGGGGAACCCTGGGTAGTCTGGACCTCATCTGTTGAAGTCTATCTTGATGATCCTTGATGAGCTTTGCCACCTCCAAGGGGAACCAAATGACAAGACATGGACCATGTAACACATTCAGGAAGAGCATGCACAGAAGACAAAGAAGTTGCTTTGAGTTCGATGGGCAGAGAGGAATGGGCTGAGAAGGTGACAACAGTCTGGGTGATGGTGACCGTGGACTGTCATCCTTCCTATAGCTTGATGACACACTCTCTTGTGGTTGAAACCATGTAAACCAAGCACTCCTGGTTGTTGAGTCTTGCTCTGCCTTTGCCAGAGGATTTCAGCTTTGGAGGATTTTCCCAAAGGACTGCATCGTTGTATTTCCTGGCTTGAGCGGCTTGTCTGAATGCTCTCCAGCCTGTGTTGATCCAAGTGACCTGCTTGGGTAGTCTAGTGGTGGGTCTATCCTAACTCACAGTTGCAGCTGGAAGAGGATGTGCAATTAATGTCTTGGAAAAGGAAGGAGGGAAAGCAGCAAAATGAAGATTACGGACTAAGACCTGCTACGTAACAACTCCCGGGAAGCATGTGCGAGGGAGGATACCACAGGGCAGCTGCCTGGTCCTTCAGAAATGGCTTTAAGGGAGTAAGTTCAGAGAGAGGCTAGGAATCTGGCAAAATGGAAATCTCTGCAATTATCTCAAGAACGAGGAGGAGGCGCCCAGACAGCGGAAACAACATTAAATCATTAGAGACAGGGTAACATGAGTGCACGGGCAGGCGCAGCATGAGCTGGTGGAGATGGCTGATAAAATTTCATGGGTCTACAGTGAAGGTGATGGTCATCCCTGGTGGTCTCAGTGGTCCTGGGGAGGTGTGACCATGTCTGGCTCTGGGATGGCTGGTTGGTTACTTTCTTTTTCTTCTTTGACGTTGGGTGGGGAGCGCAGCTGATGTCCCCCTGGCAGGGCTGAGACCCCAGTCGAGGGTGGGCTGGAGGTCTTGGTAAGGGGCGTTTGGATAAACCTCGTATTTTCAAAAGCCTGATAGGCTTTTGTCTTATAGCACTTCGAACGCTGGCTGAAGAAATCTCATCTGTGTATTATCTTTGAGAAAAAGTAAACTAGGAGCTCACATGGGTTCAAAGGGTGGGTTCAGCTGAAGTTCATGAAGGAAAAATCCACCACGGATTATCACATAAAAAGGCTCAGCTCTGGCTCAGGAGGTCCCTGAACTGCAAACTGCAGTAAGCTGGGAAGGTATTTGAGGCCGTGCCACCCCATGTGGGTCCTGTGTCTCTGCTCCTTTCCAGGTGGCTGCTGCTCACCTCCACCGCTGGTGGTGCACAGGGATGCACGGTGCCTTAGGGCACGGCACCCACCTTTCAGTGCAGGGGGAAGGCAATGAACCTCCTTCTGCAGCAAGTGACAAGGCAGGTGGAAAAGGTGCTTGACTGCAAAAAGGCATTCAATGCCATTTCACACTGGTCAGCAGGGAGCATGAGCCACCTGGGATTATCAGCACCTGGGTGCAGATGGTGTTCCCAAAGAGCAATCCTCAGCACCCTTGAACGAAGACCATGCTGGTCTCATTTGCAGACTGCACAACCCTGCGACAAGCCTTGAAGGACCAACTGAGACCCTGTGCCCGAAGCCCTGGGAGAGTCTCTCCAGCTTCATCCCATCCCTGCCTTTGAGGGCTGGTGTCTTGCAGCCCACTTGACACCACGTGCTCGGTCAAATGCAGGACAGCCTTCCTCCTCCAGACTGAGCTGTACTCACGCCTGCTCTCCACTGGAGCTCTCCTGCCGCGAGGCTGACAGGGAGGTCACCCCTTGGTGCCACAGCCCAGTGATCTTCACCAGGTCTGGTCGGCAAGCAGTGAGTCTCCAACCGGCACGGTTGGTCTTGGAGGAGGGTGTCTGGTCTGGGCTTCACCATGGGGTGTCCAGGATGGATGGCAGAGCTTCATGTGCCTTGGCACTGAGACAAATAATGGCAGAGCTGGGTGGAAGAGATCTCAGGAGGTCCCTAGTCCAACCTCTACTACTGCCAACACCAGACACCAGCCTGATGCCCGGTCCTGTGTGGGGGCTCGGTGGGCTGTGGGCGGCCCCTCCAGTGCAGGGGCAGTGAACTGCTCCGTGGCAGTGTCCCAGCTCCCGGCTGGGGCAGGAGGAAGCACAAGGGCTCAGCAGCTCCTGCTTTGGACCTCTCTGCTACGGTCCCCATGGGCTGTGGAGGAGCCTGGACACTTCCTGGGCTGTGGGTCAGTGGATAAACCAGGTGCTGGGGGTGTGAGGGGGTATCTGAATCTGGCCCCAAGGTGGGAAGGTGGCTGGGCTCTGTGTGCTTGCTCGCAGCTCACTGGAGAGCCGTGCTTCACTGCTGGGGGGATGGAGCTCCGTGCTTCACCTGAAGCCACCCTGTGCACGCTGGCCACTCACCACCAGTTCCCAAAGCATTGGCCATACATAGGGGTCCTCGCTGTGACCCATTGCCCCCCTGTCAGGCATGCAGATACACACACAGCCCTGGATGCTTGCAAGCTGTGTGCAGAACAGATGCTCTGGGTGATGCCAGATCTCCTATGTTTCTTGGCCCCTGGTTCCTCGGCCATCTCGCCAGGTATGTAACTATCCCAGCTATTTCCTGCTGTACTGAAAAAAAAATTTAAATAATACAACCCTTCCCTCTGTTTGATATAAATACACACTGCAGCTGCCCAGCTCCCGGGCTGGACAGGCAGCATTGCAGCCGCATTGCGTCTCGCGGCAGCACAGCCAGCACCCCCGTGCCCCGCTTGTTCCCTTTGGCAAGGGGAGCAGAGGGGGCTGCCACGGTCATGGCCCGGACCCAGCTCCCATCACAGCTGGAGTGATTTATGATCTGCTTTCCTCCTCCTGACAAGCACATCCTGGGACGGTGTGCTTCTGCTCTGAGTGGGGAGAGGGGAGCTTGTGGCTGTCTGGGGCCGACCATGTCCCACGGAGCTGCCCCGGTCCCTTGCAGCAGCTGGAGGGCAGAGAGGGGCATCCTCCTGCCGACCCTGGGAGCCTGGGATTCAGGGGTGATGAGATACACCCCTTCTCAATGTATTTTCCCAGGGACTAGTTAATGTTTCCTGTACCAGGGTCCGATGTCCCAGGATTACACCCTATAATCCCAAACTTTCAGCGCCCTTGCTGCCCTGTTCCCAGGCTGGTGTGGCAAGGTTCTGCCCAGCCCAGAAACCTGCCCGGACAGGGAAACCCACCACAGCAGTGCAGCTCTGTGGGTGTCTCCCACTGCCAGGATGGGGGTGACAGGATGCACAGCCCTGAATGGTGTCATGAGAACCTAAAAACACTGGCGACATACAGCTCAGGGTGATGCACCCACAGCAGATGCTCTGCTTCTCTCGGAGCAACATCAGCAAGTGGACTTGCTGTCCCTAGGCTTGTCCCCAATTGCCCTCTGCAAGGGTGACTGATATTGGTGGGGGAATGGGGTTAGTGATGGGACATGGCAGCGGGGCTGCAGTGGGGAACAAGACCTGGGATGCCTCTTGCCAGGGCTCAGACTCCATGGCTGCAGCCCATTGTGCAAGAAAAATATCCTAGCCACTGATTAAATAAGCAAGGTCCTGGGCAGCCCTGCTGTGAGGGGCAATGCTGGGAAAGTGTGTGGGACCCCAGACCCCTCTTTTCTCCCCCTCATGGGGCCAGTGGGCATAGACCCTGGGGCGGGGTGGGATGTTCACCTGGCCCCCAGGCTGACAGTGCTCAGCAGAGGTTGGACACGATAAGGAGCCCCACAAAAGCATCCCTGGGTGCCACCAGCCCCATCCGTCTGGGGACATGACCCCCTGCCCTGGCTCCTGCTGAGGGTGAGCTCTCCGGTGCCCGGGGCTGTGTGTGGTAGGTCTTTTGTTATTTTGTCTGCTCTTTTCCCAGCTGAGAGCAAGCAAGCCATGGTTTGAACTCCAGTTTCACTGTAATTATTCTGTTATCTCTCCGCCAGGGTCTGGTTTCACTCATGCTTTGGGTTGCCGTCTGCCGTGAATGGATGTCTCCAAGCAAGGGCTGTTTCAAAGCTTTCCCCATCTCTGCCCTTTCCCACTTCCTGCCCTGCCCTCACAGACCTCCGCACTCCCCTCGGCCCTGAGCCCGCAGCCCCCGCAGCGCGGGCAGGGCAAAGGCTCCCAGCAGCACGGCACTTGCAAACCTGGACCTGCCATGGGGCGAATGTTCCCCCAGCCGCCCATCCCTCAGCAGGGCATGGGTCCGTTTGGCCAGGAGACTGGCTGGGGCGATGCAGCAAGACCATTGGTGTGAGGAGGAGGAGGGGAGCAGCAGGGAAGGTGTGCTGGGGGCTGCACTGTTCCCTGCCCCACACGGTGTGGTAGCCTCGGCTTGCTGGGGCACAGCAGGAGGACCAGAGGTGATGGACAGTGATGGACAGTGATGGACAGCAGTTGCAACACAGGGAACTGTCAGAATTTTTCCTGATGGAAACTTTTCTCCCCCATGAAGATGGTCAAATGAGGGCTCAGAGAGGCAGTGGGACATCTGCTCTTGGAGATGTTCAGGACTTGACTGGACACGATGCCAGCCAACCTGATCACATTGGACCAGCTGTGTTGGGGAGAGCAGGGCTGGACCAGACACCTCAAGAGCCCCCTCCAACCTCGGTTACTCTGTAATTTTTTGATGGTGCACAGGGATGCTTCCCCAGCAAGGTGACAGTTGTGCCTGAGAGGCTGAAGGCACCGAGAGATGGCACCAACCGGTAGCTGTCAAAGAAGGGGCAAACCATGAAGCAAGTTTGCAGAAAAGGGGTGGCGAAGATGCAGGATGGGGGATGGTCCCTGAGTGTTCCCCAGGACCCTGACTTTGTTGCCAAGTCCTGGGCTGTTCATTACAACATCTGTTTAAACTGATTTTCCAGCATACTTACCTGGGATGTGATCCTCCTCCTGCCTCCAGCACCCGACCCAGTGCCAGGAAGCTCCCAAGCTGCCAGCATTGCTCTGCTGATGGAGCTGCACGGCCTTCCCCAGGCACCAGCGCAGGTCACGATGGGCTGCTCATGGACACGGTGCCTGGGAGCACAAACCTGCACTTTGGGGATGGCTCTGCTTCCCCATCGTGGTGCAAGTTTGTCTTTCCTCACTGCCCTCTCCAGGTTCCAGGACCACTTTCCACGGCTCAGTTTCCCGGACCCTTCAGAGGATGTTCCCCATGGACCAGCTGTGGGATCCCAGGGGCCAACAGCTTTGTTCTGCTTCAGTCACGTCTCTCTGTGCAACAGCAGCTCAGCTCCTCCGGTCCCGGTGTCCCCAGGGCTCAGGAGCAGACCCTGCACTCCCTCCTGGGGTGGCCAGTGGTCACGTAAACCAGGGCACAGCTCTGTGCCCCCCAGCAGCTCACAGGCATTGCTCCTAGTGCTGGCCAGAGCTGGTGTGATGCTGCTTGGGACGCTGAGATGCACGTGGGTACTGATCTTTGGGGCCATCGGACCAGTCACGGAACCAAAATCCAGCTCTAATTGGCCTCATCCAGTAATTCTTCCTGACAAAACAATTAAGTTTCTCAGGCAAAAGATGTTCTTTGCAAACAGTCTGTGCCAGATGCTTTTGTTTTTTTTACCTGTGGTATTTAAAGATTTTTTCCTAATACTCGCTCATTATTTTGTGAGGCACAGACCAGTTCTGCCTGTCCTTTTGAAGCTTAGTGTCACACTCACGTTCAGTTGTTGTCTCAGGGCTTCCCTAGCTCTACTTGAGGTTGTTGCTTTTTTTCTTAATTATCTAAAATAAACACTCTTGATTTGTAAAGGGCTGGGCCCTGCGAGACAGGGCAGGGAGCAGGATGGGCTCCAGCCCTCCCAAGCCTGCACGGCTGCGTGTACTGCAGCAGGACTGAGGTAAAGGCTGGAAAATCCTGCAAGACCACATCGCAGAGAAGGTCCTGGCCAGCAGGAGCCTGGCTTGCAGGCTGGCTTGTCAAGGGGGTGGCAGTGCATGGAAAACACGACCTGGGGGTGGCTGCAGTTGGGGTGTACAGGCAGCAGTGCCCACAGTCTGTCCTCTCTCCACCCTCGCCCACCTCTGGAAATCATAAGGTGGAGGTGCTGCTGATGGGCTGATGGTCCTCTGTCTCCTTAGCTGGGAGTTTTGTGACTCTAGTCTGTTCCTCGTCTTCCTGACATCGACTTTTAGTGGCTTCAATCTGCCCTTTGGAGCCACCCATCCTTTGTTTTCCCAGCCCGCCTGCCCCTGAGGCTGCACTAAGGTGTTAGTGTCTTGATGAGCTGCTAATCCGAGTGCTGCCAACACCTTCCCTTCCCAGGACCCTTCTCCCGGCAGTGTTATTTGCACCCCATCCTCACACACACCCTGTTTGTACCAGTCTCAGAGCTGCTGTTTCTGATCCTGGGAAAGAGAGGGTGCAGCTTTGGGGAATGGCACCCCAGGAGGGTGCAGCCCTGGTACCTTTGGGGAACAGCACCCCAGGAAGGGATGCAAGGGCTTGCGCCGCTTGGAAGCAGTGTGTGAGTAGAGCAAAAGAGAACATCTGGATGGGGTGTGGTGTAGGGTGAGACCAGCTGGGTTTGGGGGTGAATCTCTGCTGTCTTTGAGGGGTCTGAGCGTTAGTGCTGGATATGCCCTAGTCTTCCTTGCAATGTCTCTGAGGTTTTGCACGGCTCCGGCACTGCTGGCTGCTCATTTCAGAGGATCTGGGCTGAGGCAGATGCTGTTTGACCGATGATATCCCAAGTGTTACCTTGCTTGGCCTTTGCTGGAGCCAGAAGGGGTG
>NW_010101535.1:0-36741 GCF_000699245.1 Pterocles gutturalis
CCCAGGGTGGTTCTATGAGCTGGGTCGCAACACCATGGCTCTGCTGCACAGCAGCTCCTGGTGTGGTACGTGGAACAGTTGGACCTAAGCCACGAGAGGAGCAGGGCTCTGTCAGGCCCCTACATCATGGTTACAACACAGCATACAGCAGCTATGGGAAACCTAGGACCTTCAGTCAGACAGAAGACTGGTTAAAACCCCCAGAAGAGCTGAAACTCTTCCCAAGGCAGCTGCAGAAGGTTGAACTCTGTTTACAACAGTGGGTGCCAGGAGAAGGGAAGGCAGACAGCGGTGAGCCTTATGAATGACAGCAGCCCTGGCTTTTGAAACACACAAATGTGCTACTGGTTTTCTGTTAGCAGAGAGAGGAGCCTCACTAGAACCCTTCCTTTGGGATTAAGTTGTACCACACCAGAAAGAGAGAAGAGAGATGGACATCATCTTGAATGTGCTTGAAAACGTTTTGACAAGAACAGCAGCAGCAATAGCAGCTGCAGAAATCCTATGGGGTAATGGGCAACTCTTTACCAGGAGACAAAGACTGCAAAGGCAGCAACACAAGAATAAATAGTAAACACATTTGGATCCTGTCAGCTCTGCATTTATGGGCTGTGGCTACAGACCCTCATCCTATGCTAAATGTGGCTTTGGGTAAATTACTCCCTATGCCTTCTGGGATAAGGAGCTTCAACCATGGCCAAGTAGACACTCAAGGAGTTATTGTGGTTTTTGCTCTGCCTCATGATAACTTCCTTGTGTGTCCAGAAGCTCAGACAGAAAGCAAGGGGAACATTTAAGACTTTAAATTGTACACTAACAAACAAACAAACCAGGGCATGGGCAGAAACAGTGCTATCAGCCCTACTGTCCTCACCCCAGCTTTGGTGGGCTCAGGAGTGTTGTGCTTCATTCTGTGCAAGGCTCTGAAGGCACGAGAAGGAGTTCAGCTGTCCCAGTGAATTTAATTCCTTGAACATCTGGTCTCCGTCTGCTACAGAAAAGATGGCAGGCCAGATGGGAACATCCTACTGACGGCAGTCAGCCTGGGGGGTACCTACTGAATCATGCTCGAAGATATTTTGAAAACAGTAGATCACAAGACCTGAAGAGCTTTCACATAGAAGATCCAATGTTATTGTAATGTTAAATAAGGTGCAATTTTTTTTCTTTTGTAAGTGAAAGGTGTTAATACAGGAAGAGGTAAGATTCAGTAGGTAGACCATGCTTCTAGGAAAAGGAAAACAAAAGGCAGAGAATGAGCCTGAGCACAGGCTGTGCACACTGTTTAGTTGTTAGAACACACCCTGCCTCTGCTTTCAACAATTTCAGCTGGCCATTTCCAAAACAGAGTTTGGAAAGAGACAAGCTTGAGGAGTGGGCACATGTGAACCTCATGAAGTTCAACAAGGCCCAGTCCAAGGTCCTGCACCTAGATCAGGGCAATCCCCAATATCAATACAGGCTGGAGGATGAATGAATTGAGAGCAGCCTTGTGGAAAGGGACTTGGGGATCCTGGTGGCTGAAAACCTGTACTTGACCAGACAATGTGTACTTGCAGCCCAGAAAGCCAATTGTATCCTGGGCTGCATCACAAGAAGTGTGACCAGCAGGCTGAGGGAGGTGATTCTTCTCTTCTACTCTGCTCTCATCAGACCCCACCTGGAGTCCTTCATCCAGCTCTGGAGGCCTCAGCACGGGAAAGACATGGACCTGTTGGAGTGGGTCCAGAGGAGGGCCACAAAAATGATCAGAGAGATGGAACACCTCTCCTATAAAGAAAGGCTGAGAGAGTTGGGGTTGTTCAGCCTGGAGAAGAGAAGGCTCTGGGGAGACCTTACAGCAGCCTTCCAGTCCTTAGTGAGGTTTTGTAAGAAAGATGAAGACTTTTTACCAAGGCCTGTAGTGACAGGACAAGAGACAACAGTTTTAAACTGAAAGAGGGTAGATCTAGATTGGACATAAGGAAGAAATTTTTTATGATGAGAGTGGTGAGACACAGAAACAAGTTGCCCAGAGAGGTTGTGAATGTCCCATCATTTGAAGTGTTCAAAGTCAGGTTCAACAGGTTTTTGAGCAACCTGATGTAGTGAAAGATGTCCTTGCCCATGGCAGGGGATATTGGACTAGATAATCTTTAAAGGTTCCTTCTGACCCAAACCATTCCATGATTCTAAGAGTCTGGAAGAAGTTCATGACAGTTCATGACCAAAGGGCAATATGGACTGTACCAGGTTTGGCTCCCTCCATGCTACATAGTCCTCTTAGACCATCCTGGAAGGCTTTGTGTTTCCAGATGCCCAGTCTGTCAGCATGCTCTGTTTTTTCTAAGTTTGGTGGTGCACACATTCTGTGGGCTGCCTATATCACATCTCTTGTGTTATTTTAGGTATTCTAAACTGACAAAAGAAACACAAACTAATAAGTACATCTTAGGGTCACCAGGGGCTTGAGGAGACACAGGCCAAATGCTCTGGGCTCTGGGTGAAGCCAGTCTGCTGGAGAGGGTTCTGGCCTTAGCAATGTGGGTATCCACCAGTCTGTGCCACTTTGCCTTGGGGAGTAGGGACTGCTCCCCACCCCTTTTGCTTAGGATCACAGATACAGCCTAAAGCTGGAACTTTCATCACTGAGACCTTTCCAGCTGACAAGTGAAAGTTGCGCAATTTCCCTGGGATGTCAAATGGTGAAGGAAAGTCTGTCTTACAGAACTGGCCAAACCAGGCAGTTCAGAGGGTCAGCAAATTTTAGGGACAAACAGAGACTCAATGTCGTTGGTTTCAGCCCTTGGATTTAAATTTTTTTTACCTTATAAATTGATGGTAAGGACATTTATGGCTAGAGCTTGACCGTACATCACTTACTGCCACCATTAAAGAGGATCTGGTAGCTTCTACCTTGAGATTATAGACATTATTCTTTCAGCTCCAAAGCAGCGATGTTGCAGATTGAATACAAACCTGACTGAGGTTTGGTACTTGATAGAAATGCAGTGTAACAAAGTCTAGTGCTAGATCATGTTTATGCTATGTTGTGAGGAAAACAGAAAACCATCCAATTTAAAATGAAAAGTAGACAACAGCTGCCAGAACTGCTGCTGGAATTAAACCCTGGAAGAAAAAAAAATGGTATTAGCATAGGGTAGCCAGAGCAGTTTATTTCCAAAAAATTCTTGTCTGTTGAAGGAAAGTATCAGAACAGGCAGGATTTTATTTCATAATATTCACAAAATTTATTTCACAATTTCTCAGGATTTTCTTTCAACCTGTGTGGTGATTCTTAAGTAGTTACAGAAAAAGGTTTATTTAAAAAAAAAAAAAAAAAGAAGAAGAAATAATCTGGGAGCTGGAAAATACAAGATAAATGTGAAAGGGATGTTATAATGGCTGAAAAAGAAACTGTGAGTGTTCAAACACTGTTAAGGATTACCATTTATACAAAACATACAGATCAATTAAAGCAAAAGGGCATAAAGATTAATGATCCCTATAGGTGACACAGCTGGTGCAGGGAAAGTTTATCCCTTTAGATCAAACTTGACATAGATTATTCACTGAAGTGTTTGAGAAACCTCACTGTCCTCCCTCTATTCACATCCCTGAGACAGCCTTGCTACAACTGAACAAGGGATTTGGGTATATCAGGCAATTTCTGCTGCTCTGTCTGAAAGAGCAGACACAATTTAGAGTCACACAGTCACAGATAAGTGGATGTGGGTTCAGCCGTTTCCAGTAAAAGGCAATCTTAGGTAAGTATCCTTTAGTTCCCATTTTCTTCAGTCACAGAATAACAGAATCAGAGAATGGTTAGGGTTGGAAAGGACCTTAAAGATCATCAAGTTCCAACCCCCCCTGCCATGGGCAGGGACACCCTCCGCTAGCCCAGGTTGCTCAAAGCTTCATCCAACCTGGCCTTGAACACCTCCAGGGATGGGGCATCCACAGCTTCCCTGGGCAACCTGTTCCAGTGTCTAACCACCCTCACAGTGAAAAACTTCTTCCTAATGTCTAGTCTAAACCTACACTCTTTCAGTTTATACCCATTACCCCTTGTCCTATCACTACCCCCCCATCTCTCCTGTAGGCCTCCTTTAGGTACTGGAAGGCTGCTATTAGGTCTCCTTGGAAGCCTTATTTTCTCCAGGTTGAATAACCCCAGTTCTCTCAGCCTGTCCTCATAGCGGAGGGGCTCCAGCCAGGGGAGATGCTTCAGCCCTCTGACCATCTTTGTAGCTCTCCTCTGGACTCCCTCCAACAGGTCCATGTGTTTTTTAAGTTGGGGGCCCCACAGCTGGGTGCAGTTCTCTAGGTGGGGTCTCACAAGAGCAGAGTAGAGGGGGAGAATCACCTCCTTCAACCTGCTGTTAATGCTTCTTTTGATGCAGCCCAGGACACGGTTGGCTTTCTGGGCTGAAAGTGCACACTGCCGGCTCATGTTAGGCTTCTCATCAACCAACACCCCCAAGTGCTTTTCCTCAGGGCTGCTCTCAATCCATTCTCTGCGCAGCCTGTATTTGTGCTTGGGATTGCCTTGACCCACGTGCAGGACCTTGCACTTGGCCTTGTTGAATTTCATGAGGTTGGCATTGGCCCAACTCTCTAGCCTGTCAAGGTCCCTCTGGATGGCATCCCTTCCCTCCAGAGTGTCCTTTTGTTGCAAACTGTCACTGAAATAATGAAGTACCTATTAAAAAAATAAGGGCTAGAGAGTCAACTTCTGACTATGTTTAGTACTTCTGCTAAGGAATGGTGCCAATGAAATAGGGTTAACAAGACCTTAGATTTTGCTTGTGACAACAACACACAAAAAAATCTGTTATAAACCCAGAGACATTGAGTACTTGCAAAATAAGAGGGAGGTAAGGCAAGACTGGAAGGCTGTAGGAGCCGACACCACTTGATAAAAACACCCTGCATATGTGTGAGGATATCGCTTGTGTCATGAGAGGTAGCCTGGTGATCACAGGAGTTTGTAACTCCAGATGGACACATGCTCTGCCAAGAGGAGAGCAGACAAGAGGCATCAAGTCAATTGTTTTGCACAAGACATTTTCAGACACCAACCTGCAGGTACAGTTGACCGAGTCCAAAATATGGCACAGTCAGGAAAAGGCTGCGCCAGGGTAGACCCAGAGATCCAAATGACAAATAAGCAGCTCTAACTCAGCATCAATTCTGTTAATTAAGATAATAGGCCGTTTACAAGTATTTGAAGGTCTTTGCCTTGTTAACCCTAGGAAAGTGATGAAGATTTTGATGGTGTGTGCCTGCTAAGGGAAGGTGTGGGGAAGTGCGTTGTGAGATGGTGCTGGCACATGCCTTTTGGAAATGACTGTTGGGTTGTGCTCCTGTAGTGCTGTACCAATTCGCTCATGCACAGGCAACGCACGGAACAGACCTCTGTTGGGCTCCTTGGCTCTTAATGAGTCTAAACAACAGCTGTTCTCTCTTTCTTTGGGCCAAAATCAAATGCTGCAGCATAAAACATGTGGGCTACAGTGCCACGGAGACAGTGTGCAATTCATCCTCCTGTAACTGTTGCAGGCATGTGCACTTGCATGAGCAGCATTTACACGCACATGACATTCTAGAGGAGGGTGGGAGAGTCATGAGGTACAGATTACAGTTAAAAGGCCCAAAGGAACCACTGCAAACACCTAATCAGGCCTCCTGTGCAATGCAGAAGACTGCACTGAGTTAATTTGTTTAAACTAAATCACATCTACAGAAAAGAAAGTGTTTCCGTTTCCTTTAGTAGTGCACCACGACCTTAGAATTATTGTTCCAATGATAGCTGTTCTTGCTGTTTAAAGCATGTAGCTTTCCCCTCATTCTAATCTGGCTAGTTTGGGCAGCTTGGCATTGCATTCTTGTACCTTCCTCTGCTAGGCTGAAGTTTGCTTTTACTAACGTAACTTGTTGAAGTCGATTCCTTAAGTTTATAATGATATAAAACACCCCTCATTGACTCCTTCTGGTTAATTTCTGAACCCTTTCCATATTGTTAGCTGCCTTCCTGAGAAGTGGGCAGCAGAACTGGACACCCTGCTCCAACAGCACTCATTCGGGGTCAGTGGCTGACTGGACACTTGAATCCTGAGCCTGAATATCAGGATCTTTTCCCCTACTTGACATTCCCTGTCTATATATCCACAGATTTCAGTAGCCTTGAAGTTGCACCTGGAATGGTGTTCAGCTCATTGGTCATTTTTTCCCTTAATAAAACCAGCCTTCTTTCTTTGTCAAGCTGACAGATTTACAATCAACTCAGCAATTTGATTTAAGATGTGGGCACGATATTACCTTACTTTTAGTTGTCTTGAACTTTTCCAGTATTTCACAGATTGTAGAAAATAGTGAATTTGTCAACTCTTCTGAAATTCTTGTATACAAAATTTTTTACAATACAACCCTCATCTACGTTTTGAAAGGGAATTAATGTTCACTTAAATGCACCTGCTGTATCTACAAGGATTTGCGTGTGCACTTCAAATATGCTCAAACTTATATTTAAACATGCATTGCAGACCAGAGAACTGGCGTTCAGCTACTCATAGATTTTAAAATCAGGAAATACCATTATAATAATTTAATCTACATCTGTCTATGAGGATGCTGGAGTAGGTTCAGTGCAAGAAGCAAAGAGAAGCAGCCTGACACTGATCACCAAAGTTCTGCATTTTGATTTTACTTTTGCCTGACTTAGACCACAGATTTATTTTTCTGTGCTTGTTAGAAATAAATTCTAATTCCTGAGTGAGCTGGAGCAACCCTTTCAAGCAGACATTTTCTCTCCATTCAGAGGCTTCAGCTGATGAGAAGCAGTCAGAGTCACTGAAAAATTTTATCAAAATCTAATTACTCTCACCATTAACATTTTGCACAAGTTCTAAATGCAATGTATACAGTGTCATTTGCCAGCTATTGGAACTTCACAGAATCACAGAGTGGTGGAAGTTGGAAGAAACCTCTGGAGGCCATCAGGTCCAAACCCACTGGTCAAGCAGGGTCTGTTATAGCAGGTTTCCCAGGATCATTTCCAGTTGCCTTCTTAATATCTCCACAAATGGAGACTCCGTAGCCTCCTTGTGCAAACTATTCCAATGTTGACCAGCTTTACAGTAAAAAAAAAATAAAAATGTGTGCTTTTTGTATTCAGGTGGAATTTCCTATTTTTAATTTATGCCTGTTGCCTCTTGTCCTGTGTGTGGGCACTACTAAGAAGAGACTGACTCCCTCTTCTTCATTTCTTTCCATCAGACATTTATACATGTTAATAAGATTCGCCCTGAGCCTTCCCTTCTCCACACTGAACAGTCGCAGCACTTTCAGCATTTCTTCACACAAGAGATGCTCAAGTCTCTTAATCATATTTGTGGCCCTTCACTGGACTCACTCCAGTAAGTCCATGTCTCTCTTGTAGTGGGGAGCCCAGAATTGGACACACTGTTCCAGTGTCCAGGTCATTAAGGAAGAGGTTATACAGTATTGACACCACTGTTGAGCTCTGTGGTACATCATCAATGATTTGACTCCAAACTGACTTTGTGTTGCTGATCACAACTCTCTGGACCCAGTTGTTCAACCAGTTTTCAACCCATCTCACTGTCCACTTATCTAACTTGTACTTTGTCAGTTTGTCTATGCTGATGACAATGGGAGACAGTGTCAAAAGCCTTACTAAAGTCAAGGCAAACAACATCAACTGCTGTCCCCTCATCCACCAAGCCAGTCATCTCATTATAAAAGGCTATCAGACTGGTTAAGCATGACTTCCTGTTCATAAATCCCTGCTCACTACTCCCCATTATTTTCTTGTTCGGAAATGGTTTCCAGGAGGATTTTCCTCATCATCTTCTTATGGACTGAGGTGAGATTGGCCTTTAGTTCCCCAACCCTTCCTTCCTGCCCTTCTTCAAGACAGGAGTGACGTTTCCTTGCTTCCATTTCTCAGGAACTTCCCCCAGTTGCCGAGAACTTTCAAAGATAATTCTGAGTGATCTCATGATGAAATCAGCCAGTACCCCAGGCCTCATTGTGTATGTTCACTTTGTTTAAGTTATTCCTAACCTGGTCCTCCTCTACCAGGAGTAAGTTTTCCTTGCTCTGGACTTTCACTCTGGTAGCAGGGGCCTGGGATTCCTGAAGGCTGGCCTTACTGGTAAGACTGAGCCAAAGACGGCATTGAGTACCTTGGCCTTTTCCATGTCCTCTATCACTCTGTTCCTTGTAGCAGATACCTACTACAATGGCACACATGTTGGTCTGCCTATTAATCTTGACGCATAAGATCTCAGCTGGCTCTGACCTGTCCTAAAGCCGAGCTCCATGCATGTCACATGTCAGCTGCTCTTTCACATACAGGGTGACAGTTCCTCCCTGTCTTCCTGCCCTGTCCCATCTGAAGAGCCTGTATCACTCCTAAGCAGCACTGTGGCCCTGTGAACCATCCCACAACATCTCCATGATCCCGGAGGTCATAGCCCTGTAACTGTACACAGACTTCTAACTCCTTCTCTTTGTTATGCCTTTATCTACTCAACAGAACAGACTTCTTACAGAAATCTTTCCTGGGCTCTCAGAGTTCTAGTATCTTCTTCTTAGAGAAACCATATTGAGCTGAGTTATTTTCTCATTGTAAGGTGGGTTTCTCAGACCACGAATTGTAACTGTTTTCTGAACCTTTTTCAATCTGTATCCTGATAAGCATATTTTTCCAAGTATAGATCTCAGTCCTGAGTGCAGCCTTCCAGATGTGGTGTCCCTAATCCTGTGTACTGTGTGAATAACATAACCTTACTATTCCATACTTTTTCATTGTTGCAAGGACTTAAACTTTATGAGTGAGGAAGGTGGAAAAAAATGCACAACAGAGAAAAAGACATACTTTGTGTTTGTTCACTGATCCCTCTCTGTCCCTAAACCTCCAAACCATTAAAAGATAAAGCGATCCCTTTGGCTGGGACGATCCCTCATTTGCTCAGTGCAATTTGAAGAGACATCAGCCAACCTGGAATGGCAGTGTGGGGAAAACAAACCTGTGTATAAACTTCTGAAGCCTAGCCTATGAAGACTGCTGTGAAAAAGGAATTGAGAAGCTGGTAAATACTTCTAGCCAAGGAGAAGTGAGAAGGAAGCCCGTTGCATTCTGTAAGGGTGAGTCCTTCTGTGGAAAGAAATTATGAGATATAAATTCAAAGGATTGCCAAGTTTTCTGTCTACCCCACAGGAATAATTTTGCCCTACACATATATGCATTAAAATTAAATAGCAATGGCTAGATATTAAATGAATGTTGATGGCAAAATAGAATCACAGAATCACAGAATGATTCAGATTTGCAGTCCAAACTCCTGCTCAAGCTCTGAAGTCACGCACACATATAAAGGGCTGGGACCCTTTTCTCGAGAACCTCCTTGTAGGTTCTGGAAGGCTGCTATGAAATGCCCTCTTCTCCAGGTTGAACAAGCACAGGTCCCTTGGCTTCTCTTCACAGGGCAATTGTTCCAGCTTCTGATCGTGTTTCTAACCTTCTGCTGAACTTGGCCCATTTGATCACTGTCTTCCTTGTACCAGGATGGGCAAAACTGGAGACAGTACATGCCATCCAAGGCGTGCTGAGCAAAGGGGGATAATCACTCCTCTTGATTTATTAGCCTTGCTGCTGTTGATACAGTCCTGGATGTTGTTTGTCTTTTTGTTTGCCAGGACACTTTGAAGGCTCATGTTCGGCTTACTGTCTACCAAAACCCTAGTGTCCTTTCCAGCAGAGCTGCTCCACAGCCAATGCATCTCCAGCCTGTATCACCACAATGGGTTCTTCCTTCCCAGGTGCAGGACTTGGCATTTGTCCTTATTAAATTTTATGAAATCCTTGTTGGCCTATTCCTCCAGCCTATCTAGGTCCCTTTGGATGCTGGCCTTGCTCTCGGGCATAGGGACAGGCACCAGTTTAGTATCTGTGAACAAGATGACAGTTACTTACGTTGCCTCCTCCAGGCCATTGATAAAGTTGTTAAACAGGACAGATCTTGGTACAGATTCTGCAGTATTTAACTTGTAACTTGGCCTCCAGGTGGAGCTCAACCCATTAACCTGCTCAAGCATTGATTAGCTTTTCACACATCTACTTGTTCACTGTCCAGACCAAAACTTCATAACTTGGATATAAGAATATTGCAGAAGGCAGTTTCAAAAGCTTTGCTAAAATAGAGGTAAATGACATCTACAGCTTTCACATTGATCACCACACCAGTCATTTCATCATAAAAGATGATCGGGTCTGTTGGGAATAAGGACTTTAGTAAATCCATGCTGACTGTTCTCAGTCATCTTCTTCTTCATGTGCCAAGAAATGTCTTCCAAGATGACTTGCTCCACTATTTTCTCAAGGACTAAAGTGCAATTGGATGGCTTGTAGTTTCCTGGATGGTTTTTTGACCTTTTTTGATGATGGGAGCAATACTTGCCTTTCTCCAGAAGTCATGGACCTCTTCAGTCTCCACAGCTTTAGAAAAAATGATGAGAGTCACCTTGCAAGGACATTGACCAGCACCTTGGATGCAACTTGATCAGTCCCTTGGGCTTGTATGGATCAAGTAGTTTTTAATAATCACTGACTGGATCCTCAACCACTGCTAGTAGTTCTCTGTCTTAAACTTTCTAAACAAAAAGGTTTGGAAGACTTTTTTGGGGAAAGCTGAAACAGAAAAGACATTGAGTATCTCAGTCTTCTATGTCACTAGATCACCTGCTCCATTCAGAAAAGGTCTCACATTTTCCTTGTTCAGCCTTTTACTACTACTAACATAGTGGTAGGAGCTCTTCTAGTTGCCCTTGACGTCCCTTGAGAAGGTCAACTTTGGGTGAGCTTTGGCTTTCCTAACATCATCCCTACATGTCCAGGCAACATTTATACATTTCCACTTTGTAGCCTGTCCCCCATTTCACCTCTCATATACTGCTTTTTTGCATTGGACTTCTGTTGTACATTCCCTATTTAGTCAAGACTGTACCCTAATAATGTCTACTTTTTTTTCCTTGAGTATTGGCATGAACCATTCTTGATCTTGCAGGATGCTGTCCTCAAAGACCTGCCAGCTTTCATAAGCTCCTTTACCCTTCAGAGCTGCCTCCCGCAGGATCCTACCTGTAAGGTGCCTGAATAAGCTGAAGTCTGCTCTCCTGAAGAGCAGTCTTTACTCTACTTCTCATCTTCTCCAACGAGTGTGGATTCCTATGGAGACTTCCCAAAACACTTCAGGAAAGAAAGGCCAAGATTCAATAATTGCTTAAGGAAGTAATTTCAGTTTCTGGGCTACAAATGCATATTTCATTTGTGTTTATGCCAAAGTAGAATTTCCTTAAAATCAACTGAAGAGTTTTTTGGGTCAAAAAAGACCCATTTTTCCATCTAGGATGTTTTTAGACATAAAAAAGAATAATTTTAGAGTTATCTTCAAAGCAGGACAGGGGTGTTAGACAGCTGAAGTGCAGCTAACCACATTGTTATTCTAGCTTAAATTGTCCCATACTTTTATTACTTTATTAGATATCCACTGTCAGTAGTGGTGGAAAGTATGTTCACTTCCTTGAATATCAGGGGACAATGGAGGGATCATACTGCTTCAGAGTTCCTTCTAATCTTGAGGACACTACATGGGACACATGATTTCCTGCAGGGAATGTCTAGCATCACTTGGTAGGTGGCAAGGACTCTCAACAGGCGGTATCCTCACTTTGGATTGAGAAGAGGTTGGGTACATAGGTGCAAACTATGCTATTCCGTTTGCTCTCAGGGTCATCAAATGGCTGTGATTTATTTTATTTACTGTCACAGATGTAGCATGTGTGACACTAGCAAAATTTATTATTGCATAACTCTGCACTATTATTATTGTCAAGCTCTGTATAGGTCCCTAAAGGAGGCAATCCAATGTCTTTTAGATTAAATAGAGGCCTTTCCACCTATTTTTATTACTGTCTATATCACTGCTTTCATTAATGGTGACCCTGGTATTGGCTCTGCATAGGGCTAAATTTCTTTCATACTTGTATAGAAGGTAAAAGGGAAAAAGACTGGAGTAAGGTAAGGTTCAGGTTTTATTCTTCTCTTTTTTTGAAATCAAAGTGAATTACCTAAGTTTTTCCTAGGTCATTCTGAGCTTTACACGAAGTAAAGTTGCAAGTCTCCAACTAGAGGTCCTATGTTTTGCTTATTTATGAGGGCAGTGTCAGGATACTTGCACTGCAAAGGCCTTTACTGTATATGTTGTATGAATAAACAACATTTCTCTCTTAAATATCTAGCAATCTCAGACTTTTTAAGAGCACTAAAAATTATTTCAGATATAAATTATTTGTATCAAAATATTAGAAGCTCAAAAAATCCAAGGAATACATATTCACTGAGCAGGGGTCATTCCTGTGTCTCAGAGATATGTATTTTATAACCACACATAAACAATTACAAACTACGCTACAGTTTAGAGAAATACACCAAATGAGTGGAAGGTTGGGCTAAAAAACCTGAAAATTAAAACTAGGTATAAACCTTATTCTGACAATTGTTCTTGTTTTGAAAACTTGAGGTTCCTAGGGTTTACAGGTTTAATTTTTGTATCTTTTGTTTCCTTTTTTGGAAGTGAACAGTTGACAGTCTGCTTTATATGCAGTATGCATAGCACATAAATAGCATTCAAATTAAATTCTACACCAGCTGTACATACCCCATACATGTGGTTTGCGAATATTGCTGACTGCAAATGGTGCATATTTTGATTTTCAGTTGATATCTAAAACTGTGAATTATCTTCTGAATATGTAGTGTTTTGCTTTCAATCCCTAGATTACATTTATATCAAGCAAAATAAATACAACTGTCTGATAATCACAACCTGGTTTCCTTCAGCTTAGGTAAAGATCAGTTTCTGGCAAAGTGACCCCAAATCTTGTCTTCTTCAAGGCAACAGTCCCATTTTGGATCCGAAAGGGAAGTTTGAAATGAAAAGTAGCCACAGAGGAGAAAACTCTGCATGTTTCTACACGCTGGACCCTGTTAGCCTGAAGTGTCTTGAATGTGGGGTTGCTTTTACTTCTGTAAAGTCCCAATGTGTCTTTAAGATACTAAGATTTGGTACTGAGCTATTAGCTGTTTCAGGCAAGTTCACGCTGCATGACATTTATGTAACATTGACTCCCAGCAACCTGTTCCAGCATCCACTGGGCCCGGTGTAAAACCTGTGAGGATTTTTTTGGATGTGGCCTGTATCTGGTTCTTCCAATATCCTGGTCAGGAATATGGCAGGGAGCCATCAGAGGGAGGAGAAGTAGCCAGATGGCACCAGCACACTGTTGCTTTGGCATTTTTTTCTGGCCAGCTGACTGGTGTGATCTCTAAGGAGGATTTGTGTTTGCTTGTTGGTTTATTTTGTATCTTTTCTTTGAGGTAGCTTGTGGACCTGAGTTAAGCTCACCAGTAGCTTGATCACCTTACAGATTTTCCACCTTTTTTTTTTTTCCTTTTCTTTTTATTTGTTGTAGATAGTGTTAGAGGAAATTTACTTTGGTATACTAAAATCTTTTCCTGATTTCATATTCATTTTTCATACAAAAGCCTTGTTGGCTCTAAGGAGAGCCATATGCTTGAAAGACATGCAACACTGATATTTTTTTTTTCCTTTCGGCACATCTATGAACATTGTAAAAATTCAAGACAAATCTCAAAGGGAGATAAGACCCATAAAGATATTTATGCCCACAGACTTCAGAGGGAGATAAGACCCATACAGATATTTATTGTCACAGCAAATACTTTGTTTTAAACTCTGAGTTTGAAAATGCCCCCTCTCATTGGCTGTATCTCAGATGTTGGCATCTTCCTTCATGAGTCAGAGGAGTTCAGGGGAATTGATGGGTGCACCCTTCTGAGGGCAAACGTGGCTGTGAGATTTGTCTCCCCATCCTCTGAGCTGGCCAGACACGAGCCATTTCTGGTCTATATAATTGTGTTAACATTGCTCTGCGCTCAAGTCAATAAGGCCTGGTGACAGGCTGCGTATATTACCGGTTTGTGTCTAAACAGCTTCGAGATTAGAGCTGGCTCGTATCCAGCCATCTGAGAGCACCAACCAAGCAGCCTGCATGTATCTGCACCTGTCCACATGGATGTATTATAAATGTGTATGATGTTTATAAATGACATATTGTGACACCTCCTTCCTGAAACACATTTTTTTCCACCAAAGCCTTTCAGCAATAATCCAACACAGAAACAACACGGCTAAGAGAAGAAGTGCATCACTGGGAGTTACCACTTCTCCTTTGTGTTTGAACCCTATGATCTGCCTAATTGAGAGATTGATCTTGATTGGTTGTGAGCACCCTCGGTTGCTTCTGATGGGAGCATATGGTATTGCACTGTATGTGCTTTGAGCCAGGGAACAGATCTCTCACCACCCGCTTTACACATGAGGCTGACATTACTACAAAGACAGGCGGCAGTAATATAATGCCTTCCAGCAACCGTGAAAACTGTCTGTGTGATTCAGATGCTTTTCTACTTACTGATAATTTAGTTCTGATAGTGCCTTGAAAACTGGTTCGTTGGCCTCCCAAAAGCACAACATTCTTGGGTCATCCGTCTGCTTGCACCTTTACAGGTGATGTTGTTCCTTCTGGTTTAGTATATCAACAATGAATGAGTGACATCAATACAAAATGTCAGTGTCAAAATATTCCATTTAAAAGCTGCTTTTGGCAAATATCTTTTCAACACACGGGTTGCTGGTTCTTGAAAACTCTGTTCAGACTAAGGTGGTTGATGCTACACCCATTTTGATGACCGATTTTTGTATGAGATGGTGGCAGCAGCTCGGTTGTTCTAAGGGAGGGAGAAGATGAGAAGCAGCTGCATTTGTGGTCTGCAGATGTTCAAGACAACACCAGTCTGGAAGCTGCTAACTACCTTTAATTGATCAGCACACTGAAGTGGGGGAGTGAGCGTTCACATCTGTGGCCCATTCTTATAACATGTTTCCTCCTCACTAATTCTTGCTACTGTCTGGAAGCTTTCCAGGCTGCTGCTAGTGATCAGAAGACAATTCTTCCATAAAGAAGGTGGCATTTCCAGCTCTCGAAGGGCTTTAAACAGTGGAGCAGAGATGTTTTCTGTTATACTAATTAGTCAAACTAAATAAACTGTACTTAGAGAGGATTTTAGCTTGGTTTTAAGGTTTGCTACACCTGCAGGATTGCTAGGCCTTGGTGCTTTGCTAACTGTGCTGAAAATCAAGTGAGGTTAAAAGGTCGGCAAAAATTGAAGTAAAATTTTGTATCAGACCATTATAAAGTCACAGGCGAGAAGAAGCAAAACACGTCCTGTTTAGTCTGCAGGGACAGGTACCAAAGATCTTTCTCCATTTGTCTCTTCAGCACTGAAACTGTGAATGTTTTCCTAAGCCTGTGTGGTACTGTGCATACCTCTGCCTCCAGGTAGCGTAGAGAGAAGAGCCCTGGCTTGGGAGAGTAGGCCTGGTTTCAGATGCTACCCTAACCCCTCCTTGGGGCTTGCGCAGGGTCCCATTCAGATTCAAATCTTCTCTCTTGTTCTTTCGCTAGGGCTTCCTAATCCTTTGCTCTACCAGGGAGGAATGCTCAGCTTCCTCCCAGAAGGCCAGGGCTGCCTCTGCCTTGAAAATGTTACTGTCCCCTGGGCATGGCTGGCGGTGATTGGGGCTAGCCCAGTGCTAAACTGCAAGTTGGCTAATCCCTAAACAGATTGTTAGCCCAGGTTCAGTCAAATCCCAGACTCATCCCATAATCTGTATCTCTAAGCGTTCCTTAAACCTTTATATAGCTGGGGAGAGTGCACGTAAAACATGAATACCTTGGGGTGATAATGTGGTTGCTCGTAGCCTTGATATTGGCAGTTTCCATCATAAACCTGTTGGCAATCAATTTAGAAAGGTAAAGATGGATTTAGAAATCAGGGTCTGTTCTGTGAATCTGAGAAGTGAAATGTTCAGTAGTAGTAAAAGGTAACAGATGACAATATTCCTTGTAACGGGATGTTGTTGAGACTAGGAATTTAACTAGGGCTGGATGTTTATAGAAGTAGCAATATCCAGACTTATAAATAGTTAAAAAACCAAAATTTTGGGGAACATTGTTCTTTTTCTTTAGACTTTTTGTCACTTGGTGAAGTCAGTCTGTTTCTTTATATTGTACACACATCTGGAAACAATGTTTTATCCATGTCTGAAGTTTATCAGCCTTGCAAGATCTCTGACCAATTTAACTGCATCAGAGAGCATTGACTGGAATCAGCATGGAAAAAGTTTACTTACACCTTATTCCAATGTGTTTGTTTGCTTTATCTGGATGTCAAAATAATGAATCAAGCATACAATATGGAAGAAGATTACCTGAGTTAGGTAAAAAAATAAAATCTTGTAATCTAAGATGCAAAGTAAAAGTATTATTTATCTACAGAAAGTATGAATATTTTTAATTTTGGAGCACAAGTTTCTATATAATTTTGGACAACTAGAAAAATTGGAAATACCATATTCCTGTTCTCTCTCAGAAGTGTAGAAGCTCTGAAACTAGCGCTTGAACAAGAAAAGGGAGAAGAATTTCTTGCTTCAGAAATGTGAAACTGCTGAACATGAAATATGAGTCTAAAGTCTCACCTATCTGAGAGGAGCTGATGAGAAACTGCTAGAACTACCTATTGCAGCCTGAGGATAAAGATTCTGCTGGGGCTTCAGATGAAGTATGGAGAGATCTCTGCGGGGTACAGCTGACTTGTCACTGCACATATAGTCGCTGCAGAGCGTGGGAGTTCATGCCAATTTGACACCCAAAGGCAAACAGAAGGATGTGGAAAAAACCCCACACCTTTTGGCAACAGCTTGACTAAGCCATGCCTTTGCTAGTACTGAAAAATAGTCCAGGATAGGCTTCTGGCAGCAAGGCCAAGTAGCATGCAACATCCACCTCCACATGCCTAAACTCTTGTCCCTCTTGAAAGAGGGGGTGGTCGTGCCCAGCCCACCGCCTGGGTGGTCTGTGTTGTGCTGTGCTCTGAGCCATACCTGCACAGCCTGGGATGATGCTGCTGCTGCTCTTTGGCACAGACCAAAACTACACCAGGGAGTGTGCTGACGTGGTGGGTGACTGGGTGACTGTGGCCTTGAGCCTTTGCCCTGAGACTTGCTTTGTTTGTTGGCATAGACACTGCCTGAGAGAGCCTGATGGAGAAGCACTTTGTCTCTTAAGCATGTTCTCCTCAGGTGTTAACACCCTGCCCACAGACCTCATGTCTCATATATTCTTTATGCTTCTCCTCAACTTTTAGTTAATCTTTGAAGAGAAACAAATTGCACTGGGAACGTTTTTGGTGGAAAATTACAGATCACATTTTGGAAGTGGGGCATTGGACAGCGAGTACCAGCAGCCAGTGCTCCGTGCCTTGTTCAGTCTCCAAGGATTTCATTGAGCTTTCTGCCTGGGAGCCTCCAATTTTGCAGTTCAAGGTCTAAGGCTGCTCCTGTCTATATATATAAATAGGTTGTATATGTGACTGACTGGCTGGCTGGCTGTTTGGCTGACCAACTGTGTCTGTTCACAGCTAGAGATTTTGGCATCCAGGGTGCTGCTTGAGTCCCCTCTGTCACTTATGCTACTTCAATAAAAATATGTGGTACGTTCTCTAGAATCTGCCCAGCTAATGAACTAGCAGTGCCATGTGCTGAGAAACACCTTAGAATTCAGATATTCTGAATGTGCTGCGTATTTACATATTCTGAATGATTCTGTGTTGAGGTAATTATTGATTCTTTTTGTTAATACTGATGTGTATTGCAAATATGTCCCATATATATGCTAAGTGATCTTCATGAGAAAATGTCTTCTCCTTGAATGCAATGTGTGCAACGGAGGCACCTTAATGCACTGCCAGGGTAAATTACACACATTGAGGAGTAAGTGAAAACCTTAAAAAATTCTTGCTGTGCTTGACATCCTTGTGGTGTGGGTTTTTTTCTCCTCCTGAAAGCAGAGGACTTAATGTGTGTGGTTCCTCTTCTGAACAGTCCTGCCTCTTTATTTCTTGGCTTCACTCTGGGCATATCCAAATTCACTGCCCACTGCCTGCAACTGTGTAATTCAATGGGATCTCCTGGTTTTAGAGCTCTAAGTTGAAGGGTGGATCTGACCAAGAAGTGTCCAGAAGGTCAGTGTGGAATAAAGAGCAACAATTTAATTTTCTCCCATTGTTTCATTATTGGTAGATGATCTGATTTTGCACTTTCAATGAGACCTATTCAACACTGACATAATTCAGAAGTAGTTCAGTTTTTATGGACTGATGATAAAGTTGGACTGATGTCAATGTCAGACTGATATCACCGGTTTAAAGATAGAATAAGAGATATAAACTAAGAGTAAGGTACTGGTTTGTGATTTCCCCCATAAGGTCTAGGTATATGTGACCCCATTCCTCCAAGTCAACTATAATCCACCTGACTGAATTAGCTAGAACCTATGTATTATCTCATGTCTCTGGCTTGGTAACTGGGGCTCAGTGTTGTGTCATCCACAGTCACAAGGTTTGGCTTCACCTTGGAGAGCAGAGGGCAAAAGATCTGCTTCGTTTTGTGCCTGCAAGGCACCACCCCCCTGGCACTGGGCTACTTCAGGAGGAGTGGTTCTGTGCAGCTGGAAATTGCAGTCACTGAAAACAGTCATGAAGGTTAAAAAAAGCAAGAGTTGGAATAAGCATTTAATGTGTGACAAAGTAAGTGATTTTGTAACTGATTTTATTACTTAAAGTTCAGACATTATTTTCACTAGTCTTTGTCTGGTGCAAATGAAGATGAAAGAAGTTGGACAAGGGGAGACTTGGGTACTGCAGGATGCTTCAGGGATCACGTCTTTAAGGGTTATTAAACACAATTTGTTTTTGTCAGATTCCAATTTGTCTGTGTTTTAGCAAATCCTAGAAACTCGAGCTCTGACATTTTGTATATCCCTATTAATTATTTACTCCTGAGAATCTGTACTTGTTTGACCTTAAGAATTATTGCCTGTTTATGTTGAAGAAGACTCAGTAAGACTTGTCATACACTGTCCTTCACAAAAAAAAAAAAAAAAAAAAAAAAATCAGAGTATTTCTGCCTGGGTAAACGAGGAAATAAAACAACCTGGGCTGGGTCAATGGTTTTAGTACTGGTGGGAAACTCTTAACATGCTGCAGAGGCAGCATCTCAGGAATTTGCTGAGACAGCTGGATCTGCAGTTCTAGGTTAAACGTAGGTATACAGGGCCACACTTTATCAATGTTATGTGGGATGAACTGACCCTTGTGCAGAGTGTCACCAGAGAGCTCATGCATCACTTATGTCTGATAAAGCATCCTAGGTGGGACTTTGGTGGTGCATGAGGCTAATGGGGATACTCTTCGTAGGAGCAAAGTTTTAGCCACTATGAGAAAGGTTAATGCAACCTCTCTCTTTGTATACACTTCATTATCATTGAGACAAACTTCCACTGACCTCAACACAATACTGAGTGTTGCACAAACCTCATCGACTTCATCAGTTCCAAGGCAGGGCTGACTGCAGATTTCCAGATAAAACAACATTTTGCTGGAAAATCCCACCTCCATGAAGCATTTAATGCAAACAATTTTATTTTGTTGATGTCAGTGGTTTGTACTCAGACTGTGTGGAAGTCTCGGCTTCCAGGGACTGAATTTTTGTGGCAGCATCTAAGATGCTGACCCATTATTTTTTTTAATTTTCTGACTTCATTTACTGTAAATCTTCACCCACGTTTTTCCTTTTTCCCATGTGGGAAAGAGGAAGGCTTGAAACTAGTTATTCTCCAAAGGAGATGGAGTACAGAAGGAAGCAAGGTCCCCAGGATCCATGGGAAAGAGCAGAGTGGAAGGTGGATCAACTGCCAGGAGACTGTGAACATGTTGCACTCAGTCAGCTGTACCAGGGAGGTCACTTTTTGGAGCCAAGATAAACATAGAGATATACATGGCTTCCTTTTCATTGCTTGTTTATCAGCTTCTATAAACTATATACTCTGAGAAGCTGAGAAAATGCCTGGGACTCAGTGCTAGTGTTCTAGCTCTTCGGCCGTCTTCAACCAGCCAGTGGATCAAGGCTACTGCGCTCAGTGAAGCCAGTTAGCGAGTACAATGAGCTGCTTTTCCTGGTGAAAAGAAAGACAAACAGCTTTCCCCTGACATAATTCACCTGTTTGCCAAACAGTCCTGTACAATAATTTAGTCTTTTTAGTATTAAGTGATGTTGATAATAGTAAATTCTCCCTTGTCTTGTGAAATTCAAACCTCCCTATTTAGATATTAAAAGCTGCACAAAAAGGCACAAGGTAAAAAATTTCCTTAAATATGTTAGTGTCCCTAGGAGTACGTAATGAGGACTTACATATTTTCAGTCCAAGACAGGAGGCAATGCTCTTTGTCACAGATATGCACCCGGTGTTCTGCAACATCAGTACATCCAGTAAAAGGGAAAGATCCCCACTGCTGAAGACAGCTATAAGCTGAGGACAGATTTTCTGTGACTGTAGGTGATGAGCAGGGAGGGGGGTGGTAGGAAATGCTCTGAGCCTGGAGGCAGGGCTGTGAGCTGTGGAGAGGACTGGAAGCAAACCAAGGACTCCCTGGTAGAAAAGATGGGTATGTGGGTTTGTACCTGGGAGTGGAGCTGTGGATGTTAGAAGGGTCAAAGTAAAACATACTAGACTGATAAGATTATGAAACTAGGAGGCAGCAGGTCTAATTTTTATTTCTAACTTGCTGCATGATTAGTGCCAACTCATCTAATTTCTCAGGGCATCAGTTTTTCCATCTGTGAAATGTGGATGATGTGACCACCATCAATAAACTGCACAATGTAAGTGCAACGTGATACCTATCTCCAGTGCCTCATGGACAGATTTTTATTTAGATACTCCACCACCTTTGAAATCACATTGAATAGGTGATTTGAAGGCTTTGTCGTAAATCTGAGTATTGCTGACACATTAAGAAGAATGAGGTGATCAGAGGATGAACTTCATTAGCAGAAGAAGTATGTTTAAATCTGGTATAAATGAGTTTGAACTGCAGTGGTATGGAAGTATTTTTGTTTAGGCATTCTGCCAAAATGTGAGGCATTCACATTTTTATCCTTTTCATGGATTTTCTTGGAACATAAACAACATATATATTATTGTTACAACTTTGCAGAGTAAGTGACTCAAATACAATTTGACCATTGTGGATGAATGGTGTAGATAAGATTTGTCACAGAGGAAGTAATTTCGTGAATGCAAAATGGAAAAAAAAAGGAGAGCTGTATAAGGCATCCATCACAGGCTGCATTTTTTTGCTTTCTCACAATAAACATTTTGAAGGGGAAGCATTTATTTTGCAGAAGGCTGTGCACTGATTTGAGAATAGTCTTTGTACTAGCAGTGGATGTCACCCTCCAAAATTCCCCAAACTCTTCTACCAACTTTATAATTTCAAGAGTTTGTGTCTTTGTAACATGGGGTAAAAGAAGATTCAGAGAAGTGCAGCTTAACTTTTTCTGAACCAGCCATTCAGGAGTTTTGTGGAGAAAAGGCTATGGGACTGGCCCTAAAAGAGAGCTGAATTGCAACTTCAGTTTCAATGCTGTAACATAAACCGTGCATTTTAATGTGTATGTTGTGCTTGCAGCTGTGCAATAATACAGAAGCATAACAATTACATCAGTACAATGAACACATTTCTAATGGTATTTGTGTTATATGGATATATGGCTGTTGGCCTGTATGCTGATACTTTCATTGCTGCCATATACATGCAATCTACTTATGGTTAAGGTTGCCAGGCAAGTAATTACTAGAATGGAGTGCTAAGCAAGCAGTCCTGGTGTCAAAGAATCTGACCTTGTGAAGATAATGAGACAAGGAGAATTTAGAACAGATGAAAGCCAAGAGCACCTACTTTATCTACTGACAGCCAGGGAACACCTTCATGCTCAATCAGTTCCTGCTAATGAGACAAGATGGGGCAAGATGGTAAAACAGCAGTAACGGGCAAACTTTTTTTCAGCTTAATGATCTATAACTTAGTTAGATAAAATTATCTTTTAAACCAGGCGGTAACTTAAGTATGAACAGAGCAATCCAAAAAATGTACTTAATACCTTTTGGTTTTGTTTACATTATAATGGGGAATGATTAATGGGTGGGGAAACACACCCTGTAGTGTGGCTGGGGAAGGCTTAAGCCATTTGACTTATCACAGGGAAGGCGAAAGGGCAACGCGATCACTTTCTGCAGAGAGTCCACATCAGGAGAGGAGCAGGGCAATGGAGGGTTTTTCAGCCTAGGTGGAAAACAAACACAGCATATGCTGTCTGGAAGCTGAAATCAGAGAAATTCAGGTGAAAAATGGTGAGCTTTTATGCATGAGGGTCATTTACTACTCGAAATTGTGGAGGCTTCTTCTTCCTCAATTTAAAAAATTTATTTTTGTTTATTTAAAATTAAGACCAGAAGCTTTTTGAATCTTACATGTGCTTTTTTTTATGTGTTTGTGAACACTTGATGGTCCAGGGGTCACTCTGAAGGGATTTAAGAAAGGTAACTAAGAAAACCAAGTTTATTGTCACTGGGTCTGAAAACCCCATACAGCACCTTCAAACCTATTGGAAAGTTTAAGGGTATGCAAACTGCAGAAGGCTGAAAACTAATGGACTGGCTAAAGTGACTCTTGGACTTGGATCAAGAATTAGTGTAGGGGAACGTTAAAATCTCTCTTACACAGAATATGAGACTAAACAATCACTCTGGTCTATTCTCATTTTGCAGTCTACAAATAGGACTAATATTGTGGAGCCAGACCAAGATTAGGAAATTCTGGCATATGCTGTAGATTACCTCTTCCAGTGCATGTTAGGCAGGCAGCCTTATGAGGTTTTTGAGAGATAGCTCCTTTATTTTCTAAATTATCTTCCTGCACTCTCTTTTTCCTGACATTTTAACGCTATGCACGAATTACAAAGTATTCTTGATGCCTACAAAAAGTTGTAGCCTCATACTTTCCATCCTCTATTGAAAACCTCTGCATTTAGTCTCTATAGGCCATTGCTTGGTGAGAAGGTGACCCATGGAGGGAATGGACTCTGGAAAAGAGTTGCCTGTAGTCTCAATCTTACTTGAAACTCCAGCCAAAATTACAATTAACAAAGATGCTTGGCAAGCTGATGGTAGAGAAGAAATACAAGCTCTATACCTGAGTCACTGTTTGAAATCCTCTTCCGTTATTGCTTATAGCAAAGAATTTAAGCCACCCAGAATGATCCAGACCATCTGAAAAGCACAGATCAGAGTTTTTGAAAGGTGTTTTCCTGTCCCAGTCCTCTGGGAGAAAAGGAAAGGGCACTGTCCTCTTATGTGGCTCTGGTGGGGATGGGGCTGCATGGTTACAGAGCCGCACTGTTCCCATCTCTGTTTCCCTTCATAGCTGCCTCCATTCCATATACGAAGGCCTTTCAGTGGCTGGCACTGAAGTTCAGATCCATCTCTTCATCTGGAGGAAAGGACAAGTCCCTGCCGCTGGAAGCTGCTGGGAAGAAGTCCTGCTCTTTCTGTACTGGCAGAGAACTGGAGTGTAACTGCAGAGGCCAAGGTCAGGAAGGGGAAGACCAAGAGCATGAAGGGAACAGTTCCTTTGGCCAGCCCAGAATTTCATCCGTCAGTTTCTCTGCTCACCCACAATGAAGCTGGTTATCCCTTTTGAAAAAAAACCTAGTCTTGATTTAGTGTCTCAGAGCAACACAACACTCCAGTAACTTGGCTTGCTCTTAATTGAGGCAAAAAAATAATGGTAGTTCCCAAATGCAGGTCACTCCTGGAGCTCAAATGAACTGTCACTCCTGCTGCAAAGCTTTCCTCCTGTTCTTACTTCCTCTCATAAGCAATGAAATACTCAGCAAAGTTGAGCACTCACCCAGATGTTGAGTTATGCTGATGAATTTGCAGACCTGTCAGATCTTGCACATTGCCACTGAGACATGTGTTCCCAGCTCCTGTTTTGTTTTCTTCACACTTGCCCTACCCCTTGGTGGATCGTGATGGTGCACAGTGGCCCTGCTCCAGTTGTGGCTCGAGGTGCCTGGTGCCCGGCTTCCCAGGGCTGTGGGTTAGTGGCCCCACAGGGCTTGGTGGATCAGGTCACTGAGTGGGAGGGCAGCTGGAGAGCCCTGGGGAAGTGCTGCTGTTTCAGGTTCACCCTCAGAAGACCTACGTTAGAAGTCATATTTTTGGACACAGCTTTGTGCTATGAACCCTTTCCCCTCCACTTTTCTTTGCACAAATTCTCCCATGTGTCCAGAGAGCAGACACTAGAGAGGAGGTAATGCTTCTCTTCTTGCCATATCAAAACTGAGGATTGCAGCTCCGAGCCTAGAGCTGTCCAATAAACTGTAAGTTAAGTTTTTTTTTGATTGGGCAGCCTCAAAGTAAAGTCGTGCAAGTTCGTGGGAAGGTTTGTTTTCAGAAAAAAAAAAAAAAAAATATCCTTTGCTCTGTTTGTTCTATCTTTTTTTTTTTTTTTCTGTTTCATCCAGTTCTGCTCCAGATCCATCTGACACAGCTGCACTGGGCACCACTGCCTTAGAGCTTAAAACCATATTTGTTGTAGTCTTAAACTGCTAAGAGTGGAGAAGTGAGCTGCAAGGGCACAGATTAGCACATATAGAGAAAGACAAGTGTTGTGGTCTCACAGGCCTGTCTGCACATGAGCAAACCAGGCTCAAGTCATGTAAGGGATTAGGAACTAGTGGTCATTCATATTACTTTTCTCCAAAGCCTCTGGTTTTTTGGGTGTTTTTTTTTTCACTATCATCCCTGTAATTCTGGTGCACAGAGGCTATGGGGGCAGGTACTTTTGCACAGACACCCCAACTTGGACCCAAGGAAGCTGCTATTGGAAGCAACAGGATGCTCTAGCTTGGCCATTGAGCACTGGATTTCAGTCCTTTAGAGTCACCCAGTCAGGAGTATCTCAATAGTGGCATGGCTCAGAGAGTTATGCCTACATGATAGTGTTTCTTCCCACTGTGCACATTAGGCTGATCAGAGCTATCTTGTGCCTCTGCTCATTGCCCTGCTGCACCTGGGGCGTGGAAGCCCTCTCCAGCTCTGCATACAGTACATCTGGTCTTGTTGTGCCCCCTCGTTATTCCCGCCTATATGTCAAAATGTGATTATTTTCTCTAACATTGAACGAACCCTCATCATGTTATCTCCAGTCATCTTTCTTCAGAGTCTGTTTTTTGTAATCCAGGTCTCTGAGTTTAGCATGCGTTTTATGTTCTAGGATAGGCAGTCTTGCATTTGACTGTCTTAAAAGCTCCACTAGCTGTGTTCAGACACTGATCACCGTGTTTTGCCTGCGCGCGTGGTCACAGATTAGTGGGAGAATAAACCTCTAACAACTACTTTAAACATTTTTTTACCTACCTCACTGAAAAACTTACTTAAAATTTTATATGACATACATGGTCTATAATACAATATATACATAATATATACTTTATATATAATTATATCTATTGTGTACATATTATGTAACATGTATTATATATGTGTATGGGTATTTATGCATATTATATGCATTTTTATATCTCCTAAAATATTCTTTCTATTTCAGTGTGATTAGGGTTTTACCTTGGTTGGGACAGTATACTTCTGGCTTGTGGTTTTCATTCCTTTGCAGAATATGAATGGGTTCAGCAAACCCCAATCCTTTTTTTCAAAGTAGTGCGTAAAACCGAATTCATTTTGAGGCAGTGTGATGATGTGGATAATGAACTTCATTTGGAGTGTGTAACTTCTCGCCTGTTCACATGTTACTACAGCTGTACAGTGAGCATGGGGAAGGTTCTTGACCCATTCCTTGTTTCCTCATCTGATTGCACCTGCCTAGCCCTGGCTTGTGCCACATGTGAAATGTCTCCATCCTTACTGTGTTGTAGACTTTGTGATGTGAAGTCAAATGTGAATCTTGTTTAACTTCGAAAAAAATTTGGTTTGATGTCTCCTCTTTCATCAGTTATGTTAATGTTTTTCCCATTGCATTCAAAGAAGAGAAAAAAAAATGTGATTTAAGGAAGAATGAGAGGTAATTTGCACACCCACTCACACAAATGAGAAAAAGTAACTAAGAGAAAACATCTTGCTTTCTTCTATGTTTTTCCTAACACTAGTGTTACTTTTCTCAGTTGAAAGGGATAAAAAAAATGCAAACAATGAAAGCATTTAACACAAGTATGACTGTTATTGCTGTTGTCATTCTTTTCTTAAGAAAATCATGAGCAAATGTAACTAACTGCTGAAAATAGGTCCTTTGCTGTGATTTCAAACAACTACAGAAATAATTGCATAGCAATTACATCTGGAAACGTATTATGACTTTTCTTCTAACAGCTGAGCTGCTTTAGGGAAATAATAATTCCAAGATGAGTGAAGAATAAGGCAGGGAGGTTTAGAGGGCTAGAGAGTGACTTGCCCATGTCTTCTAATTCATCTGTGCTGTGGAAGACAAATATACAATTTTACTATTTCTTTTCTTTTTAAGTACTTAATGTTCTAATATTTTACAATCCTTAAAGAAACTGGAGTATGTGTATCTGTGTATGATGTGTGTGCATATACACTTATATATAAAAAGAAAAGGAAAAACAATCTTTTTGCATCTTGGCTTCAGATTATAGTAGATATAACAAAGAAGTAGCTGGCAGCATCGTTATGTCATTTTGTACATCTTTTTAAAAAATATCTCACTTTGTGTCTCGTTAGCAGCCAAATGAAACCTGTTCGTGAAAAATAGAGTGCAACACCTACTTCTTGAGACAGTGAGGAGTCTCTTTTGTCATACTAGGAGCATGGCTCATCACAGTCATTTTGGTCCATCATCTGCATGAGAAGCTAACAATGTGCGAGGGTTTTTTATACATGTAGCTGAGCTTGATACCAAAGATTTTATGTGCAAAGAAGTACTTATTCCACAGATATTTTCTGTAGAGTTGCAAAAAATGTTCTTTAATCTCAAAGACCAAAGTAGTTAGTGTTTTTCAAAGAACTGGAGTATTGGACATATTGGAAATGGTTACTGAGAAATATTTAACTCTGCTGTTTAACAACATGCATTTATTTAGAGTATCCTCTTCACCATGGTATCATTGCACATTTAACACTGGATCTTTTTAAAAGCTCAAATGATTTCTAAAAAATACGTTCTGTCGTGTCACTGTGATATACAGCCTCAAGATAACGCAGAGAGGAAGGCATGGCCGTGTGCTTTGTCCTGGCAGTGTTAGAGAGGATCTCTCAGGCTGCCAGTGTGAGACAGGAGCAAAGACAACCACTGTGCACCTCTGGCTGGATGTGTGGCATCTCTCACACATGCTGGATGCTCTCCCTTGGGTGCAAGATCTGCTTGGGAAGGAAAGCAGCGGCATTGCATGGGGGAAGACTTCCCTCTCCCTTTCCTGAGAAAGCAGCTGGGGTGTGGATACTCCCACGTGGCCGGTGCTGTGCGTTTCTGGGGAGGTGTCTATCATGCACAAGCTCAGCGGGAGCACACTTTCCTTTAACTCCTTTCTGCAGCTTGAGCTGTGGATCTGAAGCACCCAGACATTACTGTACAGCAGCACATTTTCCTGAGGTCAGGGAGTAAAGGGTGGGGGAACAAAGGTGGGTAAGAGCGAGCCAATGCTGAGAGCTGTGAAAGGGATTCAGAGCAAGAAGGGCTTAACTTGAAAAGAAAGATGTAATGAATGAAATGGGTGCTTCTGCTCCGAAGTTTTGGTCTCCCTGTGCTTCAGATGGCTGGGGCTTCCCTCCTTGCGGTGATGCCATTTCAGTTTACTCATCTGCGCTGAACTGGAGACGCACCCACTTCCCTCTGCTCCATGTGCCCCGGAGGCAGGGTTGCTTTTGGGGCGAGCATTGCCATTATGAAATGCTGCTGATTAGCACAGCTGAGGTAGCAAGTGAGTTCAGTCCTGGGAAGAAGTCCCACGGGGAAGGACGGGGCAGCCAGTACAGAGTGGTTTAGGAGTGGAAGAAGATCCTCTGTGCTGCTCCGTCTTCCCTGTGCTGCTGAGCCTCACTGCAACCTGCATTTCCCCATTACCTGGCAGCCCTGGGAGGGGGCACAGGTTAATTCCCCCCAGGCATGAGCATGATCGGGGGGAGAAGCGGGCTGGGGCAGTCAGACGCGCACACTGCGGGACGCCTGTCAGCCAGGGCCGTGGGGATGCGGCACAGACGGAGTGAAATTCAGCCTCATGACAGCTGATGCGGGGCTGACAGCTCTGCGACAGACACCAAAAGTAATTGTTAGGTGCAGCTTTGTGGAAGAAAATGATCTAAGGCTGAGTGAGGCACTAACTGTCACATGGAGAGTAATGACAGCAGCATCAGCTGTCCCACCGTACAGCTCCTTTCCGAAAACTTTGCCTCAAATTCCGTCAATTTTTTTTTTTTTTTTTTTAAAAACACAACAGATAGTATAAATCAGGAGGTAGGTTCCAGGCAAATCTGCGTTCATCTGCTGGAGGCTGGATCATAGCTGAAAGACTGTCAGCTGAAGAAACTGGTGGAAGAAAACTTGACATACCAGGTTTTGTACCCGCTTAGAGAGGCAGAACAACCTGCTTGTGTGGAGAGTGGTCCTGGGCAGTGGTGGGAAGGGAAAAGCAACCCTCAGTCTTACTAGGTATGAGAGGGACATGAAAACCAGGGGAAGCTCCTATTTGCTGCTCTTTTTCTGACTAAATGGGGTGTCTGAATGTTCAGTAGCTATAGAACTGGTCCTATGATTATAGATAGGTGTAGTTTAAATTTGCTTTTCATAGGAAAACTTGGATTAGTGTGTCATTCAGTTCAGTTTCTCTTTCTTCTTATCTTCTGACCTCTTTTTGTATCACTTCATGGCACATTTCACCTCAGTAAGACTGATTTCTCAACAAATTGAATAAAATACCCCTATTTACATTAACTAAGCAAATAGTACAAGTTGAGGGTTCTTTCATGATCTCTAAAGGGATGGGCGTTTAGACAACTTAAGGATCAACACTTTATGCTGAAGATCCTTCCCAGCCAAAATATTAACATTTTTCTAAGTCCGCATTTTCTAGGTGCAAATTTCTGACCTTACACAAAGAAGAGCTGAATTGTGGTATCGGATGTAAATTCCACACTAAAAACAGTTTAAATTAGGAATTACTGACTGAATATCTCAGAATAGCAAGAGAGAGAAGAAGATTACGAGATCTGAGGTAGTGAATACAGTGTGATGATCTAACTTTAGATAATGTTCAGGTCTGCAGTTCTGATTTGGGAAACTTGGCCAATGTGTATCTTTTCTGGATGCACTCAGATTGGGAATTTTGGATAAAAATACAGAAAGTGTAACTTCTTGTTAGGAATCTGTTAAACCTTATGGCTATTGATCCATTGCAGTTATGTTTAAAACAGAAGTGTACGTGAAAGCAACATTTATGTGCAAACAAAAAAATTAGGGTTTTCAAAACAGTGAATGTGAATTAAATGTAAAAATATCCATGAACAAGTTGACATGATTTTCAGAGAAGTCTCCTATGTTCTCTGAGTTAAACCCTCCTTTCTCTAATTCCTGTAAGAGTGGCTGCAGGCTGTATATATTTTTTTTTCAAAATATGATGAGACCAAGAAGTTTAGAAGCAGAATAGCTGTGTAGAATAGCTTTCAAATTCAACACATTTTATGCTTCATACGAAACAAAGAGTCCTTGGATCAGTAAGAGGGAGCTAAAACAGGAGAAAGGGATAGCTTATGTTTTTGGTGAAGAACTGAAGCTGAGCAATACTCTTCACTCTGTAATTGTTGAGTTTATCACATCTTCCTGTGTTGTCTGCCTTGATAGATAGCAGGATGACATGACATCTGCCTGCATCTGAACACAATGTTAAAACACACAGATGCACTCAGGAAGGATCCATTTTCCCAGTGATGTGCTAGCCCTAGCAAACCTAAAAAAAATCCTCAAACCCTGTGGCTGAAATCAAAGCTTTAAAAAAAATTTATTGAAATATCTTACATTATAGAAATCATATATCTGTATAAGCCTTTTTTTTGGTCTGACTATTAGACATGCTGGAATGACTGGATGACTTGCCAAAGATTTAGCACAGTCTTTTTTACATCTATAGCTTTAAGTGTTTCACAGCCCTTTTTTATCTGGTCCACACTATCACCACGTGTTTTCCCTTACCATTTTTCTCCCCTGAACCATTGCAACTGTTTTCTTCTCCATTTCTTGCACTCCAGCCTTACATATTCTTTCTCTCTTGCCTCACTCTTTATCATTATGTATATTTAGTGTCCTCTGTTTTGACTATGTTCTCAAAGCAAAAAAAAAACAACCCCAAACTAAAACCACCAAAACCCAACACCTTTTCAGTCACCAGAAATCTCTATCTACTCAATGAAAGTAGCTGTAGCGTTATGGCCCTTGAGAGGTGACAGGACAGTTCATAGGGAATAATCTAGAGTGAATAAATGAATCTTGTATCATTCTGAGCTTTTACAATCAAGATGTATATTGGCAAATGTATGAAATTAAATTGATATATTTTTTACATGGAATAAACTTTCTCTTTAATTGCCCATTTGGAGTCCTACAGCACCAACAGAACTTGCATTATTGAATTATTATAGATGCCAGCCTCATAATGAAGTCATTATCATGGACTAGATGGACCCAGATAAGGGAGACAGACTACATACACCTTCTTCTTTTAGCCTTATTTTCTATGATTATACAACCTGTGCAAATTAGGTAGAACCTTATTAAACCTAGGGGAGAACACATAAAGGTCTCTGCAAATGTTGATCCAGGTGCAAGATTTACACTATTACATACCTCATGATTTCTCTGGAAATAGAATCAAGGTATCCTGCAGGTTGGAAGGGACACCCGGAGGTCATCTAGTCCAACCTGCTGATCAAATCATTTCAAAAGAAGTAAATAATATGACTTGTTGTTGTTTTCCTAGTGATCCAAACTCATCAAAAAATGCTGGGTAGTTGCTTCATTACTTAGATTAATCTCTTAAAGTTATGAGGCAAACCTTAATTATAGCATCACTCCATTAGACCTGGGCACACCTCAAGCAGATTGAGAAAACTTCTTCAGAATTTATAGGCATTCAAAGGTTCAAATGAATATCAAAGTTCAAACTCAATAAATATTACCTGATAGTGTTTGTCAAAAATGTTAGCCCCTTTCTCCACCCGTGAATTGTTTGTGATCTGATTTTCATCTGCACAATCGTATTTGTTATTCAGGAATATTCACCAAATAGTTCATACAAACAATCCTCTTAAATTACCTTTTATTGTGTGGTTGATTTACATCACCTGATATTGTAAACACTCCTGGCTGCATGACTGAAGACCGAAGGCAGAAAAACACCACATGGCAAAGAAAATATCAATTAATGAAGTCAGGGATTCAGAGACAAGACTGCAACACACAGTATGTGTTCAAATGTCTAAGACTTCCAAAGAGCTCTTGAGGTAATCTTTGTAGAACATGTTTACCATGTCTGAGGACAGAAATATTTGTCAGTTACCTAACCTAAATTTCAGGTTTGCTACTCTCTAGGTTGCATGTGATGGGGTTTTTAAAGGTATTTTAAACTTCTCTCATAGGACCTATTAAAAATCAGAACAGAAGGAAAAACCTAGTCCTAATTTTCAAATAGATGTCCCAAAGAATTTTACAGTAAATCTCACAAAGGCTTTGGCTCAGTGCTGGGTGAGGACTCTTGTGGGTGTTGATGGAGTTGCTCTTCTTTCTACAAAACAATCCAGTGACTTAAACCCCATGTATTCTCATGAAAGAAGCAGCACGGCATTAATAGGTCTAAACTGACCTAAAGTCATTCTAAAAGTTTTCCATTATCTAGCCATTCTTTTTTGTTATTATCATGAAAAAAAAATCTATGTACCATGGTTGTTTAAAAAGGAAAGCTCCTGATTGAGCTATTAGAAGTCAGTAACAATTCATAGTGAACTTGAAAAAAAAAATCTGTAGAGGTTTTGTTTTACAAATTCTTCAGAACATTGATTTCACATCCTGTTCTTTAAAACCTGTTCCCTTTTGTGGCAATAATTATTGAGGATGTGAGTGAATCAGAGCCTGAATCATTTAAGACCTCTACATCCATGAATAATGTTCACCAGTGACTATTTCTCAGCTCCATATTTATGCAGTAATTCCAACAATGAAGTCTTGTTGTGTTTCAAGAAAACAAACATTAAAGTAAACAGCTTGTTCTGTATTGAGATGATTAGAGGAGGTATTCAACAAAGACTAGACTTCTGTCAGTCCTGTTAAGAGTTTATTATCCAAAGCTGTTGCAATAACGCTGTTATTTCAGTGGATACAGGCTGTTCAGGTTTCCTGGGATTTAAAGGTGAATTCAGGTAATTCATTACTTTTGTTGGCACTGTAAATCTGTAGCATCAGGAAGGAGTAGAAAGAGATAAGATGGAGATCGAGAAAGATGGAAGAGATCACTTTAACCCCTAATTATTCCTGTATGAAAATCTTGCTCCCCTCATGCTGAATACACAAAAATAAAATGGAAGAAAAAACACTTCCTTTCCTTCTCCAGCCATACTGCATATGCTTTCTTGTGCATGCAGGACATCCTCAGAAGCCCTCAAGCTTGTGCACTCTGTGACTTCCTGTTGGGTTCTTTGAATGGTGGAGTTCAACACCACCAGCACAAACAACAGAGAGACCGGAGAACTGGCACAATGAACTCATTGTTGAAGACCATGCTGGTATTTTTAACTGCTGTAATACACACTGTAAACACTCCCTAATTTGAATATAACTTGTGGAGGAAGCTGTGTTGAATTTTGTATTTCAGTTGCAGTTTGAGTAGATCTACTCCTCAGCAGACTTCGACCGAGGGTAGTCAGACACATTCCTTCATCTTGGATACTTTTCCCTTCTTTTTATTCCTGAAGGATGTGAAGGAGCAAAAAAGGGACCTTTGCCCCCAGGTTTCCAAACTGATAGTAAGGTCTTCCTATTTGTTCCCCTCAGATATTTTTTTCCATGGAAAGATGCAGAAAATTCATTTCCTGTTGCATGGTGACTAGATGGATCGCTTCAAAGCAGCTCAGTCTTGCTTGTTCACCATGTTAATTGTTCCCTTTTGATAATTTATTTGGAGTTGGTCTACTTCTAATTTTAGGGTGAAAGCTCTTTTTTTCTCTTCCTCTGATTAGCCTTGGTAGAGGTCTTATATACTTTATTTTTCTCTGTACTGGGGAAAGATCCGGTGGATACGCAGCTATCTTACATGCTAGTGGTGAGTGGAAGGCTACAGGACCCAACTCACTGGAAATATGTGCAGAGATGAGAGCTAAATTTCTGTCCGGAGCAGTGTCAGAAGTACATCACTAGTTTGGGATCTCATTTAAACATCACACATTTAAGCAACCCACAAATGGTCAAATGTGAGTTTTACTTATGGATGATGAAACTGAGTTTTGCTATAAAGAACTCAGGTTGGAGTTCGTTGTTGCTTTTCATTGTCTAGAAATCAACTTGAACTTTGTAGATAGTTTTTCAGGGTTTTGAGTTTTAGTGTCATTTTTACTGAAGTTTCACTCTGAAATCTTGGAATGGTCATAAACCTAATTATTTCTTTTGGGACCTAAAAAGTGTTTTCATTATCAGATTGTGGTGTACAATGATATACCTAAAAAAGATACTAATAAAAAGATGAAACATCTGATACTGTCCAAGTAGAGTTGTATTCTTACAAAAATATTAAAACATAGAACAGAAATGTCCTGAAATCCTTTCTGTCATGAGCAGATTTAAGTAAGTATCCCTTTTAGAATATCAAACAAGGGTGCTCTTTAATTTGTAAGATCTAATCTGAAAACTGTTTGAAATCTTAATTTTACCGTTACATCTCGCATCTTCAGAGTCTGTCTTCCAAAGGAGAGAATTCAAAACAAGGTGTTGAGATGAGATGAAGTGATGCAACCCCTTCATAATCATCAGGGGACACACTTTGAAAACAGCTTGAGTGTTCAGCCTCCCTCTCTTCTACTCAGTGCATACAGAGTCTGGCAGATGACACATTCACTCAACCTTCTGCTTACTTAAACACCTTTCAATGAACAGAAGCAAAAACACCCTACCGTAGTAGTGCTAACTCCTACTTTCAGTGAAAAGCTATTGCAGTGATGAGGAGGGAAAGCATCAGCCGAGTGGGGAAAAGCGTGCCCTCCTCTGAGCACAGCTGCTGTCAGGATGGTTAGGTGTCTAGCCCAAGTGTTTGTGCAGACTGCATTTCAACGCAGCTGGGAGTCTTGCTGTTCAACCAGCTCGTCTAACTGCAAAGAGCACAGGATGACTGACACCCTTTAAGGCAAATGTAGAAACTTTGTTGTAAAATCTGATACAGTTTTTGACACTGATGGGTATGAAGTGAGAAATGTCAGTTCAAGCTGAAAAGCTACTCGTGAAACAGCATCCTCTAAACGTATTCCCATGATACCACAGCACACTCTAACAGCCTTGATCTTCTTGACATGGAAGCTGATAACTAAAGGTCTGGATGTAGCTTCAGTCATATTATTTTCAAACAGTTGCTGGAAAGTCTGCAGCCTGATTTGCAGAGCGCTCTTTCACTCCTAATGCAGAGAAAGGCAGTTTTTGTGCTGTCAGGTACATGGAATATAATACAAATATATGGATGTGTTAGCGCATGTGTGTATGTCTGATATTAACATATAAGTATGTGGGAACAGGAGATGCTGCAAAGTGATATTCTTTCATCATCTCACTTTTCTCTAGTGAATAATTCAGCTGTTAAGAGTACAGAAAGATGCATATTCAAATAATTACAGATTTTGTTTCCTCAATATATGAAATTTTTTCTTCAAAATTATACTCCCCACAACTAAGAGTTAGAGGCTTATATTAGTCCCTCACAAACCCTCTAGTGTCACATTTTGTCTAGGGGATAAAAGTTATCTGAGAAAAAAAGATTAAAAAGAGATTGCAACTGAATGAAGGAGATTTAAGTAAATTCTTATAAAGTCCCTTTGTATAGCAAGGTCCCACTCTTGTTTTGTGCTGTTTTGTTCTTGGAGTAGTTCATAAGAGTCCCTGAATCTGCAGGATTAGACCTACATTTCTGATGCTCACCACATCAGCCAAGGTTACTCACTAGGCTAGAGTGGTTGAGTCACACCACTTTCTGTAGCTAGTGCAGCATATTCTCAGAAGATGATGTTCTTAAACCCTGCTGCCTCTGGCTGGGCTTCTGCACTAGTCTGGCTTGAATGTAGGTCTGTGAATGCAAAACAAAGCCTAAACTTCTCTGATACCATGCAATGAGAGGCCTTTTGGGGACGTCTTTATTTGTATGCTATCTTGGAATATTATTTTAATTGTGTTATGCTGTAAAAGATTTCACTGCATGTCTTACAGTAACATACTGTGGCATTCTGATCTCTCTTGCAGCAAGTCAAATACCTTTGTGAAGTTTATTAATAATTCTTAGTTTTATCTATTTATTTTTATTTAATGGCTTTAATTTTAAACTAAGATTACTTCAGTGATTGCATGTAGATAAGATTTTGAAGGATTAGATTCGCATTTTAGTATTTTTTTTCCTAAAATTTCCCAAAGTAGTGGGTTTAAACCACCACTGTGTTTTATTAAAATATACCAGTAGAGTGATGGGCGTTTTTTAAGACACAAAAAAGTGGGGAAAAAAAAATCTATTCTCAGTAGTTTATGATCAGACAGATTTTTTTTTTATTAATTCTGAAATAATTAAATTAGAGTGTTTGGACTTTGTGCCCTCTATTCAGGTTAAATTACTTATAATCACATGGAAAACAAGGAGGTGATTGGTGACAACCAGGGAAATAATGCCTGACAAATTTGGTGGCCTTTCAGACAGATTTTTTTTTTATTAATTCTGAAATAATTAAATTAGAGTGTTTGGACTTTGTGCCCTCTATTCAGGTTAAATTACTTATAATCACATGGAAAACAAGGAGGTGATTGGTGACAACCAGGGAAATAATGCCTGACAAATTTGGTGGCCTTCTGGATAAGGGAAGGGCAACTGACATCATCTACCTATGCAAAGCCTTTGACACTGTCCCACATTTCATCCTTGTCTCTAAGTTGGAGAGACATAGATCCGATGGAAGGACTACTCACTGGATAAGGAACTGGCTAGATGGCTGCATTCAAAGAGTTGTGGGCAATGGCTCAATGTCCAAGTGGAGGCTGGCTCAATGTCCAAGTGGAGACTGGTGGCAAGTGGTGATCCACAGGGGTCGGTACTGGGACCAGTGTTGTTTAACATCTTTGTTTGCAACATGGTCAGTGGGATCAAGTGTACCCTCAGCAAGTTTGCCAATGACATCAGTGGTGTGATGGACAAGCTGGAGGGAAGGGATGCCATCCAGAGGGATCTTGACAGGCTTGAGAGGTGAGCCAATGTGAACCTCATGAAATTCAACAAGACCAAGTGCAAGGTCCTGCACGTGGGTCAAGGCAATCCCAAGCACAACTACAGGCTGGGTGGAGAATGGCTTTAGTGGAGGCCCGAGAAAAGGGTTTTG